>NC_068387.1:25245379-25490379 GCF_023724105.1 Carassius gibelio
CTTTTTACGGTCAGCTGGCTGGAGGCGGCCATTGATCAGACAGGAAACAAACCTGAGACACACACACACACACACACAGGTGCGGAAACATTAGCATATGCCAAACTACAACCACTTACAGAGCTGGACAAATCTCCTCAACCTCAGCAGGTCTGGGGCTTTTCAGTGCATGCTCAGTGAAGTCAACGTATACATGCAACATGTTAATAAATCAGTGAGATTTATTTTTTATTTATGCTTAAAAGGCAGCTGTGGGTGGTTGAACCTTACTGTAAATTATACAGTAGGCTTTATGGACTTAACAAAATGTAATGATACAATGTTAATTAAGCCAATACCATCCTACTGAAGTACTAAAATCTGTTTTGTGCTTTTATAGTACACTGACAAGCACCAAAAACACAGAGAAATTCACATAATATCACATTCAAGCTGAGGTGCATACTATTATATAGAACATGCACACAGTGTCATAAAAGTGTAAAAATTCACTTGGCATTTAATGCATTCATGCATATACCGATTCCTCATAGTAAATGTCACATAATTTACTTTTGGAGGAAACACTGTAAAAATGGAAATGAGTGATTTAAGTTCTACAAGAAAATACCATTACAGTATTTCTACTTCAAAATGTAATGTTTGATTCAATGTGCTACTTTGTTCACAATTATTTGTGAAATGTATTAGAAATAAATAGTTTTAAATACAAAGTTTAATGGTTGACTATAAGGAAACATCTATGTAATAGACTAAAAACAACTTAAAATGTCTGTTCAAATTAAGATGCATTCCAATAAAATTGGGTTTTAGTCTGATTTCAAACCACATCCAGTATGCATGTGATTTGGATCAGGCTTGAAAATATTGTTTATTATATAAAATGTCATTATTAAGTAACATTTTCTAAAAAAAAAAAAAAAAAAAAAAAAAAAAAAATATATATATATATATATATATATATATATATATATATATATATATATATATATATATATATATATATATATATATATATATTACAGACATTCAAATTACAAAAAAAAGAAAGAAAAAGGAAAATAAAAGTTTAACCAGTCAGAGCATAAATGAGGCTATTGGTAGTTTTTGCATATAATGAGTGAAAAATAAATAAATACATAAAAAACCTTTTTATTTCAAGATATATTACCAAAGGGGCCAGTTTCAGTCAAGTGTCAAGGAGTGAATGGAAAATGAACATGTAAAAATAATTTATGACTGTTTTTGATGGGGGGAAAACGTTGCTTGACATTATGAGTGGACATCTGGGGGAAAATACTTTGGAAAATAAATCTATTGATCGTGTCAGGGCATCTTCTGCTTTGGTTTTTTTGCAGAGTGTTTGACCATAAACATCCAGAGAAAGCCAGCGGTAATTACATTGCATTGTGCTGAGATATTGTCAAGGTGAAACTTTAGACTTAATATTCAGAGCTCATCCTCAGCTCCATTATTCAGCTCAAGCACCTGTTCTCCCTCATTATCATCCGAGTGGAAACTCTTGCTTTGACTCCTTCACTTTAGCAAAAATAGAAATAGTGAGCGAGAGAGACAGAAAAAGGTATTGGAGTGTCACAGTCATCTGTCATCATGTGAATGGCCTGCCTGACCCAAACCCACAACTGGACCGATTGATTGATTCAGATCTGAGACACCTTCATCTGCACAGTTTAACATCAGATACGTACACACTGTGGATCAAACGCCTCATCATTATAAGTGTTTGCAACACAGCTCTGTATTGACATCCTCAAACATTCTTCAAGGTATGTTCTAAACCAAACTATATAACTGCTGCAATTAATTCAGTCTGAAACGCAAAACAAGACAAACTCAAAAATTCAGTCTTGTGTGTTAAAGTTTGTAACTCTCTAAGTGACTCAAGCTGTTGGAATCTTCAGTATTCAAAATGTAATTAATGTTGATGATGAGTTTCATGATATTATTTGCATACTGAATTGTAACTGGTTGTCTTTCCTACACTGATTTGCATACTCAATTGTAACTGGTTGTCTTTCCTACACTGATTTGCATACTCAATTGTAACTGGTTGTCTTTCCTACACTGATTTGCATACTCAATTGTAACTGGTTGTCTTTCCTACACTGATTTGCATACTAAATTTTAATTGGTCTTGTCTTCTATGCTTATAGCTTACCATTTATTGTACCTTTCCACTGCTCAGTGACTATTGTCCAGTAAAAGTAAAAGTGAACACTTTAAAAGACAGAAAAAATACACTGACAAATATATATATTATTTATCACTAAATATACATTTATATTTATAATATTTATAATTGTATAAATTTATAACAAAAACAAAAATAAAGATAATGTATCAATTATTATAAAAATTTCAGTTCTCAATTTATTTTGGCAAAACTTTTTAAAATTGTTGATAGACAATACATTTACATCGAAAATTATATTCGTCTGTCATATTAAACAGTTACTCTATGTATCAATTAATTTAAATTTAGATATTTTTTTCATCATATTTATAATATTATAATGAATTTGAACATTTATATGAATATAATAATAATTATCGTTATAAAAAATAAAATACATGTCATTTTTATTACACATTTTTATTATATATTTACGTTTTATTCATTTTTATGTATGCAATACATATTTAATACATAAATGTTCACATACATGAATATATTATACATTAGTTAAATTAGTCTGATCATTATTATTATTATTATTTTTTATTATAATTTTTTTTTTCATCATGCATCAAATTTCTACAGATATTCCCTGTTCAGTGTGTATATAGCAGAGAACACTACATGGTCACCCTGATTTTTTGAACAGATATTTCCTGAAAAGTTAAATCTGAGTTCTGATTAGAATGCTATTTCAGGATCAAAAAGGATGTTGATCCAGGAACATGCTGCACTTGTTGAAATCCCTCTCAGCAACACTACACAGGGACCCATGCTAATCTGAATGTGTTGATTCTGGTGTCCCGCCGTCAGAAAACAAGACACATGCTGAGGGTTACGTCTGATTTACACAGAACCAAACCCCAAAACTTCACCTAATCTATAACGGGTTATTTCCTTCAGGAAATGCAAATCTAATTTCAATAAAACGCTCTTTTGTCATTGTGCAATTCTTAATGGTCTCTCTCAGCGTGATTCACGCAGGTTTACTGCAGTCAAACTGCGGGTAATTCAATCCGACTGAGCTGGAAAACAGCAAGTGTAGGCAGAAATGCCAAAACTAATCACAACTAGTCAGTCGGCCTGTTTTATTCATATGCCAGGAATTAAAAATTAAAACAGGATGCTTGGGAATGATTGCATTCCTGATACTCAGGGACAGCGTAACTGAAAGCACACTGATGCTAATTATTATCCTCCGTGAAACAACAGAATCTGTGTTCACAGCCAGCGAAAGCCCAATTTGTCTGCTGTTGGAGGAGGATGCATTAATAAAGCATAATGCAATGTGCATGAAACACTCTTTGGGCCTATTTAATGCAAGTAATTATTCAGAAAGTTCTCTGTTTTGCTATTATTTTCATGCATGCTGGTAACAGAGCTGTGGAGTGACATGGTCATCCAGACTTCATGAAGATGTCCTACACGTTACAGAAAACCGACAAGCCCTCCACGGAGAGCGAGCCTCTGGCAAACAGCCATCAGACACCCCTGACAGCTGCCAGTCACCCTGAATCACTCACCACCATCACAGGCAGAACCGAGAGGAATTCTGGGTAGACTGTTAAACATGGACTGTGAGAGGCTGTTTATTCTTTCTCAACCTTCAGGCAAAGTGTTGTCCGTCTGACATGGATACCACTTCAGGGACAGGCCAGAAACTGCTGTCTTTCATGCAAACAACTGAGGTTTTTCACAAAAATACATGATAACTGTCAAAGCTTGTGTATTTTGTGACATGCACTGGTTTTGAGATGTTATACATGCCTGTCTGGGCTTCCTGGAGAGACTTTACAGAACTAAAGTGGATTTATCTTGAAACTAAACAAGCAAACAGTTGCAATTCATTGGTTATGGGAGAGAAATGATCATGAACGATTAGCAATAAGAAAGACAATACCATAGTAACAGCATCTTTACCATGGTATTCTTCAAAGTACCTAGAAGTAACACACTTCATAAGTTTTTGCATATAGAAAGTAAAAAAAATTTTTTTTTCCCAGATTAATGTATTTTGTTTTAACAAAAGATTCTTATTTTTACTGGAAAACACAGATTTAAAAAATATCTTTATCTAAAGCATTCGTATAGTACAATGAAATTACCTGACAAGGACACAGCTGCTGTTTATAAAGTATATAATATTGACATTCTCTAAACACATCAAATAAATAAATACATTTTAGTAACCTATTTTTGCTATATATTTTTGCATGATTCCTTTGGACATTAAAATGATTTTGAGCCCATATTTTCAATTTCCTTCTTGTAGCATTTGCAAATATGCATATTTGAAAAAAAAAATGTATTACTCAACCCTGTTATCTAAGTATATTAAAATACTAATTAAGCTTGATCTCGCATAATGTAGTTTTTAGATATACATTTTTTTAAGAATGAAATATTTTTGACATAAATCATGCACATCATGCATATAATCTATCTATCTATCTATCTGTCTGTCTATCTATCTATCTGTCTGTCTGTCCGTCCGTCCGTCCATCCATCCGTCCATCCATCCATCCATCCATCCGTCCATCCATCCACCCATCCATCATCCATCCATCCAAATAATCCATCCATCCATCCACCCATCCATCCATCCACCCATCCATCATCCATCCATCCAAATAATCCATCCATCCATCCACCCATCTATCCATCCGTCCCTCCATCCAAATAATCCATCCATCCATCCACCCATCCATCATCCATCCATCCATCCAAATAATCCATCCATCCATCCACCCATCTATCCATCCATCCCTCCATCCAAATAATCCATCCATCCATCCACCCATCCATCATCCATCCATCCATCCAAATAATCCATCCATCCATCCACCCATCTATCCATCCATCCCTCCATCCAAATAATCCATCCATCCATCCACCCATCTATCCATCCATCCCTCCATCCAAATAATCCATCCATCCATCCACCCATCTATCCATCCATCCCTCCATCCAAATAATCCATCCATCCATCCAAATAATCAATCCATCCATCCATCCATCCATCCAAATAATACATCCATCCAAATAATACATCCATCCATCCATCCATCCATCCATCCAAATAATACATCAATCCATCCATCCAAATAATACATCCATCCATCCAAATAATACATCAATCCATCCATCCATCCATCCATCCATCCAAATAATACATCAATCCATCCATCCATCCAAATAATAAATCCATCCATCCAAATAATACATCCATCCATCCATCCATCCATCCAAATAATACATCCATCCATCCATCCATCCAAATAATCCATCCATCCATCCAAATAATACATCCATCCATCCATCCATCCAAATAATCCATCCATCCATCCATCCATCCAAATAATCCATCCATCCATCCATCCATCCAAATAATACATCAATCCATCCATCCATCCATCCATCCATCCAAATAATCCATCCAAATAATCCATCCATCTCTATATATTAACTTATCTTAAGATGCAAATTTATTTGTCTGACAGATTACTCAAACTGTAAAAAAGCACTTACACCATGAGTAATTACTGTAAGTGAACAGTGTTTGGTCAGCTGCTGATGAACTGGTGGACGTAGCCTGACTAGCATCACTAACAGATTTAGACTTTCACTGCTGTGTTTGTAACTTCAGGGCAGAGACGTGATTTAAAACAACCTGACAGAAGCGTGTCCCGCAGCAGTGAGCTGTTTACAAGTTTGGTAATAGTTTGTGCTCGACTGGGCCGTCAGGTGCCGGTGACGCTGTCAATCATGCAAACAGACAGGAAGACTACACCGCCGCCGGCTGAACTCAATCATCTGAAACATCACAAGCCCATCCGTGAAGACCACAGACAGATCCATTCCTTTCCAGCTGCTGTGTGGGATTGTGGGATACGTGTGGCCTTTCTCCCTCAACTTATTACTCTAATAACTCTGGAACATGGTGTGTGTTTTGTACTACTGAGAGAAATGTGAGTTAAGCTACACTGATAAGGAATATTGCACAATTGTGAAGTAGTAAACGAGTCTAGCGGGTGGCATTTAGCGCTGTCTTTTCATATGAGAGCTGCGTTTGATGTCTTATTCAGTCTGGATGTAATTGCTTTTTACTCCCAGGAGTTTTGATGCTTCATCGCAACACACAATTTACAAAAGCTGTAAATGCTACATTCAGAATAAAACCACTTGACCCTCTAAAAGAAGGCACTTTTAATTTTCTAGACGTGTTTCTTTACAATTTTAGAACATCTTAAAAGCAGTAAGTGGAGGTTCCTTGAGGACTTGCTGCACAAAAGTGACAAGATTTCTCTACCCTCGCTATTTTTAACTGTTTACTCGTCCTGACTTGCACATCTAGGTCTAAAAAGAAATAAATATAAGCACAATATTTTTTATTCATTCACTTATTTGAAATATAGCATGTCCAAGAAAGTTTTTATTTATTCAACATCAAGATTTAAATATATTTACATGCATTTACATAAATGTTTAAGAAACAGTGTACCTCTGTTCATTCAGTCCTGTACTACTGTATATTTCCCCACCATCCCATTTTTCACCATCACCTTTTTGTAGTCGCTCGTTTTCATAGTCCGACAGTGCAACACATGCATTTTTTAAAGTAAAAATATTCCACATATTCTCTAAATTAATAGGAGCTCATAAAAATGCCACATATAATATTTATAATATTGGAGGAAAAAAGGAGATGTTTTTAAATGAGCTACAGAATGTCACACTGCAGGACACTAATAACAGCATTATATGCCAACTACCGGTTTATTATTATTATTAAATTATTATTATGTTAAATTTTTTTTTGGCAGTACTTAATGTTAAACCTTTAAAGACCCCTGAAGTCCGTTAAAACTCATTTTTGATAATCAAAATAATATTTAAACCAGCTTTTCTGTGAGTCTAAAAAAGGTCTTACTTTGTATTTAAAGTATTAAAATATCTTAAATCAGAGCAGAAAGTCTTAATTTCATAAAGTCATGTTGCATGCACTGTAAAAAAAAAAAAAAAAAAAAAAAAAAAAATTAATTCTGTCTTTTTGTTTTGATTTCCAATACAAATATTTAAAAATCCTTAAATCATTATACATTTACTGGAGATGCAAAATTAACAAAGTCTTGTTTTCTTAGAAGTGGAAGAAATCCGATTGAGTTTGTTAAAAACAAGAATCAATATTAATTGGAGAATGAAAACTTGTTTCCACTTTGAATTTAAAGTTGATAAATGTGATATTTCTGAGGCCAATAGTAGACATTTGTTCTAGTTTTATTCGTAAATTCACTTTATTTTGATCAATGTCTCATAAAACAAGACTTCTTTTGATTCCATAATCTTTCAATAATCATTTTCACTGGAAAACGAGACAAAAACACTGAACATCACTGATGAATCTGCACATGTTTGTCATATTAAAAACCAGACAGACATGTCAACAACATTAAAAACTTGATTTTCACCACAGGGAGTATTAAAAAAAAATCTTATTTTTCCAGCCAAAGTACTTCATCCAATGTGACATCTAGGTTGCAAACCACTGATTTATACAGTTCCATAGTACTGAAAGATTACCATATTCATATTTGCATGGTACCCCAAGGCAACTCAAAGAATACTATGATATGTATTCAAAAAAAATACATGGTATTATGATAGTAAACATCCTAAAAACACATGAATCTTTTATGCTAGTGCACTGCTGCATGCAACCGGATCTCTCTCGTTCTCTCTCAGATTTTCTGTCATGTTCTTCATTCATTGGGACTCTGATCTGTCGGCTTTCATAACACTTGTCATCTCATTTACTGGTTTGCTGGTTTGCTGTCAGTGACACCATAGCATAACCAATCCCATCGTACAGATGTGGTTTGTGCCCTGAATGACAGGAACGGGATATGGAAGGGAGATTTGTCAGTTTTAGGGCAGTGGAGAACGAAAGCTTAGCAGTTTTTCTGCACATGATCGCGGGTGCAAGTGTCCTGAGGGTTTGGATGCCATCTGACTCCTAATTATGGCCTGAACTCTGCAAGAAGAATAAAAATGTTTGGAGGGATTTAAAAAAAATGACATAAAGTGCATCATCATTGAAAAAAAAAAAAAAAAAAAAAAAATCACTGTACTATAAAAATGCATAAAAGGACATGAAATAATAATTTGAGTCAAGAATGCAAAAAAATTAAATAAAATCAAAATGCATACACACACACACACACACACAAACAAAATTGCATTACGGCAATATTAAAATTGTTTGAATATTAAAGTACATTTGTTTAAAAATACTCAAAAGTACTAATCAAAGTCTTGAATTTAATAGATGCTGGTTTTAATTAATTGTGTGCTTGCATTTAGAGGTGAATTATCATAGCAGTTTGTTGAAATTAAGATACAAAATGAAATAAAAAAATAATAATTTACTACTGCAAAGACAATTAGTGTGTTTAATTATCATGAAAATAATGCAATATATATATATTTATTATAAATATATTTATAATATTCTGTACATTTATAATATAACTTTATATATAAATAAAATACCTTTGTGTAAAAAGTACATAAAGATAATGTTTAATCTATTGAATTTAATTAATGCAGAATTTAATACAAATAAAATTATTTGGATACACTGTTGTAATTCAAATACAATGTGAATGTGAATAAAAACCAATTAATGTACTACAGTAATAAGAGTTCAGGTTTATACATTAGGTAATGAGAATATTACAGGGCAAATGTCCTTAATTTTTATTTAAAAAAATAAAGCAAAAATGGACTTAAATTACTTTGTGTGTGAGAGTGTGTGTGTGTATACTGCTGAATGTTTCTTGTTTTATTTTATTTTCTCTTCATACAGAAACAAACTGTAATATTGTGAAATAGTATTGCAATTTAACATAACAGTTTTCTATTTTAATTTACTTTAAAATATAAATGATTCCTGTGAATTTTCATCAGCCGTGAGATATGACACGTGCTGCATGAGAACCTCATTTGACTCAGAAATCATATTTACGATGCTCTCTTTTGCAAGACATATTGTTGCTGTGTGAATCTCAGAGTATCACGCTGTTCTCATCTGCTGCGTGTGAAGATCTCTGTGAGCTCACAGTCTGATGACTTCTGCAAAGATTAGCTGGGCCTAATGTGGCCTTAATGTATTCAATCTATTATTACTGAAGTGCTGGCCTGCTCTCCGCCAGAGAAGAGAAGAGAAGCGGACTGATAAAGTGTCACATCCACGAGTGTATTAAAGTCCTTTTCATATAAATACCATTATGCAGCACTGATTTTGATTGCCATTAACTGGCTGAAAGTTGGTAATTATAGTCGAATAATGATTATGTATTACAACTGTACGACTGCTGGCCGTCTATCAGCGTGGACAGATGCAGTGCTTTAAGTGGGCCAGTACGCACTGGTATCAGTACCGCCACTTCCAAATATAGTTCTTGAGTGTACCACCACCTCTCCGTGTGCCCAGAACGTGCTTTTAGCGTACCGGTACATTCATTTGGACATCTGTTTTAATAGAGGTTTTAATCTTTTGCCTTCACTGCCGCTTTTCAGAGCGCCCTTCACAATGCACGCTTCCTAATTCTTCCTAGTTCGGAGTATGGAGTGTGAATCATTTGAACCAGTTTGGGAGTTCGGAGCAGGATCGCGAATCATTTGAGTCAGTTCGGGAGTTCGGAGTGGGTTCGCGAATCATTGAGTCAGTTTGGGGATCCCAAATCATTTGAATCAATTCGGGAGTTCGGAGCGGCTTCGCGGATCATTTGAATCAATTCGAGAGTTCGTATAGGGTTCGTGAATCATTTGGATCAGTTCGGGAGTTCGTAGCGGGTTTGCGAATCATTTGAGTCATTTCGGGAGTTCAAAGCGGGTTCGCGAATCATTTGAGTCAGTTCGGGAGTTCAAAGCGGGTTCGCGAATCATTTGAGTCAGTTTGGGGATCGCGAATCATTTGAATCAGTTCGGGAGTTCGGAGTGGGATCGCGAATCATTTGAGTCAGTTCGGGAGTTCAAAGCGGATTCGCGAATCATTTGAGTCAGTTTGGGGAACGCAAATCATTTGAATCAGTTTGGGAGTTCGTAGCGGGTTCGCGAATCATTTGAGTCAGTTCGGGAGTTCAAAGCGGGTTCGCGAATCATTTGAGACAGTTTGGGGATCGCGAATAATTTGAAACAGCTCGGGAGTTCGGAGTGGGATCGCGAATAATTTAAGTCAGTTCGGGAGTTCAAAGCGTAAAAAAAAAAAACAGAAAAGAAAATTTTTTTTGGGGGCTATAATAGAGTTCCGGCACCATTCGCGAACCCTACACGAATTCTCGAATTGATTCAAATGATCCGCGAAAGCCGCTCAGAACTCCCGAATTGAAAGGATTAAAACAAATTGGTGGTACGCTCAAGAGCTATATTTGGAGCTCAACTATGAGACATTTATTGTTTCTTAAAAAATACATTCAAAAGAATGAAGTGCATGAAGCATACAGAATTCACATTGCAATTCATATTGCAACTCATTTTCTGAATGTTTTTACATGCATATGGAGAATGCAAATGTGAAAAATACTTAAACTTAAAAAGTGTCCATTCTCTGCTCAGTTCTACTGCACAAGCATTTAAAAAACCACAAGTAATCATTAACTTCATTATATTCCAGCTATATAATGATGGTTTGTCTTGTTTGGTTTGTAAGCTCTTAAGAATAAAGGTGCTTCATAAGGTTCTTCTTTAAGCGATGCCATAGAAGAACCATTCAGTCAAAGATTATTTAAAGAACCATCTCTTTCTTACCTTTTTATAATCTGAAGAACCTTTTTTCTTCTATGGCATTGTGAAGCACCTTTATTTTTAAGAGTGTGTGTGTTTTTGAGTGCAAAACACCTTATCTCAAGTTAAGCAGCGAAACCTTAACAACAAATCCATGTCCTGCTGCTCGACAGCTTCAAGGACAGATGCACATTCTAGTCCAGGAGAAAATCACACTCAACAGGCCAATCTCACGAAAACCTGTCAAAACAAACTAAAAACTAAAAAAAAAAACCCAGGTCAGATTTATCCTGAAAAAAAAAAAAAAGCAAGACATTTGTTTGGTTTAAAACAAAGCCTGAAAATGCATTATTTTCCACACAATTAAACACATTTATCCTCCAGTTCTTATACGTGTGATGTACAAAAACAATAATGAAAGACTTCAAAAACTCTATAGTTTCAGATTTAAAGGGATAGTTCACCCAAAATTTGTAATTCACCCTCATGTTGTTCCAAACCTGCATGAGTTTGTTTCTTCTGCTGAATACAGACGAAGATACTTTGAAGAATGTGGGTAACCAAACAGTTGCCAGCAGCCATTGACTTCAACAGTATTTTTAACATGGAAGCCAATGGCTACCAGCAACTGTTTGGTTACCCACATTCTTCACACTATCTTCTTTTGTGGGTGAACGATCCCTTTAATGCATACTGCACAATGCAACACAACACTGCAGTAATTAATAATGAGGTTTGGTGCAAACACATTTATATGACACACACACACACACACACACACACATCTAAGGTCCAGTGCTGGCTGTCATTACTGTCCACTCTCTCAGCTTATTTCCCCTGGAAACAGAACAGCTACAGTATAATGACAGACTGAGCTCATTCTTCAGACCTTCACCACTGAGACCTGCTGTTCCTCGCAGAAACTTCACCGTGCGATTTATGGCACTTCTTCTTTTCATATTGGGTTGAGAGTTTTGGGAGGGTCTTTCAGTAATGAAGCTGGCAGTGCTGCATCTTAAGCAAAACCAAGACAGTTCCCACAGCGAATGATCAAACATCATACAGACCAACAGTGCTGGAGAATTCAAGCTGTAGGAAACAGGAGGAAAACATTCTCAGAACGTTCTTTAATAGAACATTCATTCAAAGCTGCCTAATCTTCAACATTGCTCTCAAAACGTTAGCTCATGATTGCTCAAGGAAAGTTATTTTTTTCCCTGAAAATGTAGTAATAATAACATTCTCAAAACATTACTTATGTTTCATTCATTTAATGTGTGTGTGTGTTTTTTTTTTTTACATTAATCTAACATTTATAAAGTTGTGTAATTGCTTGCTGCTCGTTTACTAACATTCAAAAGTAACATCACCATCATGTTGGCACAAGGATAAAATGGAATGTTCAAGTTTTCTGTAATATTTACATAAACAGATTTATTATTTTCTTTTATTTTTGACATTTTGAACATTCAGAGCACAGAAAGATTTCCATATCATATTTCTATAGCAAAACATATTTTTGTCAGCAGGGAGCCGAAGTAACTTTAATACATTTAATAACATTCACAAAACATTGGCAAAAAAAGTATGATTTATACATCATTAATGGAACATTTGTCTGAAAGATTTGAGTTAGACATTGATCTAACCTTTTTTTTTAAAGCATACTGTTTCAGAACGTTCAGAGAACATTCAAACGTAACATTCCCATAATGTTTGCACAATGTCAAAAATGGAATGTTACCTTTTGTTTTCTCAAGCGGTTTTTTTTTCTTTTAAACTGACATTTAGAACTTTCAGAAAACATAATGTTATCATAATTGAGGCTGAATACCCTAACAACAAGCCAGGAGTCCCTAGCAACAACTCAGAAGACTTTATCAACACTTAAGATCCGTTCAGACTGAACAACTGTGAGAAACCTGCATGCATCAAGACTCCGTCCCCTGAATGCTGTTCCTCAGCTTCCATCCACCGGGCGGCGCATCCGCAGATTCACAACCTCTCACTGTGTGTGCTGCAGTGTGTGTGTGTGTGTGTGTGTGTGTGGAGCGGTGAATGAACGCCTTGATGAGAGATTCTTTAGGCCGTGTTGACGGGTTTACGCCGAGGCTGTTGGGAATTCAGATTAAAGTCCTTATTTGGGCTCTTGAAGCAGACAGCCAGGTGTTTAAATCAAACAGGATCGCTCTTTGATTCCAGAGAAACACACCTTGTTGCAAAGTCCCTTTAAGGGGATTCTGTAGTCTTTGCTTGTGGGGTCCTCCAGGTTCCTTGAAAGGTGCTCGGCTTTGGAGGCAGAACATATTTGCAGGTTTTCATTTGATCCAGAGGCGATTCGAAGATGAATAGAAGATGGAAAGTACAGGCCTTGCAGGGGCGGATATAGAAAAATATTGATGGGGTGGCGAGAAGGGGGAAGGAATTTTTGAGGGGTGGCAGCATATGGCAGACGTATATATACTTAATTTAGTCACAGTTATCACAGTTTGATGATAAATATATGTGCACCCTACAAAAGGACACAGGCTATCATTTACAAACTTAATCTCATGCAATCAATGTCTTGCATTTGAAACAGTTCATATAAGGAATAAGTGATCATACCCCATAAGCACCACCACACTCACTAATGCATACAGTGTGCATCGACATGTAATTAAGAGCATTATAAAAGGTTTAGTGTTATCACTATGTCAATTTATTATAAGAAACACAAGACTTTAACAGCCAATGACATTTCCAGCTGGGGAGACTCAACTGATTTTCTACTGTTTAGTGTTAATCATCATCTAACTCAACCAGTCAAGAGCTAGATTTAGCCTTAGATGTTATATGAATATGGTCCCTGAAGCATAGGTTTTATTAGCTGACAATAATAATAAATAAATAAACATTATACACACAAATACAAATGTACTTTTAGAAATTGTTTTTGAAAAAGATGGTGTTATTGTTTTGGCAAGTTTAAATTAAAACTTCTATGAAAACTTGTGTGATATTCCTTTAAAATAATGTTTTAGTATATATTTTAAGTATATTTTACTAAGCAATTTCTTACATAATTTCTTTGAGTTGGACCAAACTTTTATTTTGGTAGGGTGTAACCAGAGTTTCTGTGTTTTTTAATTAACTATTATTATTAGCTAATAGGAAGTATAGCATATCAAGTGTGCTAATACTTGAAGTATAGCATACTCTACTGTGCAATAGTACTATATTTCTGTTTGAATTTCTTCAAGTTCTTCAAATATGATGATGAAAAAAAAAAACTACTATAGTGGTGAAAAAATAACTTGAATCTAATAAAAAAGTAAATTAATAAATTGTATTATTTACAAATCACAATTGTAGCTCTCTACATTTACCTGTGGCAATAACTTTATTATGATTCTAATTTATTTTATAGTCTCAAGCATTCAGAAATCATGCAAAAGGAAACTAACAGTTTTACTATGATAAAACCATGGTTTATTTTTGTAAGGGTTGTGATATGCATGTTTTTTGTTGAAGAAATTATAAAGCCTGTGTCATCTATAGCAAAAAGGTGTCCAAATATGAAAGATTTAGTGAATATTTGAATGAAATGTTTGGTCAGTAGCCTAAACAAGGATTTGATCGTCCTGTAAGTGTAACAGCAGTAATTACATGGAATTTGTAATAACATGGACATAACATTGTTGGTTGCACTTTATTTTACAGTACGTGTACTTCCATGTACTTATAGTACACTTACAGTGTATTTATCTAAGAAAGTTCTAGTAATACAAGGTAACTACGTACATGGGTTATGGTTAGGTTTAGGGGTAGTTTCAGGGTTAGTACTTAGTTATTACATAGTTATTGTAATTACTATAATAAGTACATAGTATGTACATGGGGAACAGGACTGTAAAATAAAGTGCTACCTTATTTTTTTATATGCATTTTAAGCCATTTTAAAGGCTATTGATGGCTTAAGTCTGTTTTTATAGCAACAACAACAACAACAACAAAAATATTACAGTATATTAATACTTTGTAAATTATTAGAGTTTGGGGATCGCAAATCATTTGAATCAGTTCGGGAGTTCAAAGAGGATTCGCGAATCATTTGAATCAGTTCGGGAGTTCGTAGCGGGATCGCGAATCATTTGAGTCAGTTTGGGAGTTCGGAGCGGGATCGCGAATCATTTGAGTCAGTTCGGGAGTTCAAAGCGGGTTCGCGAATCATTTGAGTCAGTTTGGGGATCGCGAATCATTTGAGTCAGTTTGGGGATTGCGAATCATTTGAATCAGTTCGGGAGTTCGTAGCGGGATCGCGAATCATTTGAGTCAGTTTGGGGATCGCAAATCATTTGAATCAGTTCGGGAGTTCAAGATTCGCGCTCGTAAATTTTCAAATTGGCCATAACCTTTAATTCGTTGCTGCCAACTGGGGTGGCAGCAGGGGTTTGCCACCATATGCCACCCCGGTAGATCCGCCCCTGAGGACTTGCTTAATCCAAAAAAAAAAACAAAAAAAAAAAAAAAAACCCTGAGTATTAATGTTTTGTTTCTCTTTGACATTTGATAGTGTAAGTTATTTTTGATAAGGCATACAGTGTAACTGTTTAATATCCGGTAATATGCTCTGAACTTACAATAAATTCATTTTCCAGTCCAGAACCCCCAGATTACTTTGATGAGTAACGCAATATCCTATATTTTAATCTAAAACATCACATTATCTAAATAAATACATGTTGTCTAAAGTCCTCTCGTTTGGAAATATTTCTTATTGTAGATACTGTGCTCTTAATTCTAATTTGGAGTCCAAGTCTAGTTTTTTTTCTTCTGACTTTGGCCCAAGTGTCAGTCTCAAGTTCTTCTCCCTTCATCTCTGTTTTTTCTCCAATTCTGTGTCATGAAGCTACTGCAATTGTTGCCAAAAGAAAATCAAAACTGAAATGAAAGCCACCTAAAATGTACATGAGTTTCTAAATGGGAACAGATTTGGAAGAAACAAATCCATCATTAAGGTGTTTTAACTTCAAACATCACTTCTGTCCATAATCCATAAAAACAATTCCTCCATAGGAAAAAATAAATAAAAAATCCACAGACTGTTTTATCTTATTTGATCCATGCAGATTTCTCTCCTGATTCAGACCAAATGACTTTTTCACAGGAGAAAGCAAGATTATGGATAGAGGACTCATATCTCGTCTTAATGATCGATTTGTTTCTTAGAAGACATTAACTGGACTGGAGTGCTGGATTATTTTGATGTTTTTATCAGCTGTTTGGACTCTCATTCTGACGGCACCCATTCACTGCAATGGTGAGACAATGATACAATCTAATTTCTCCAAATCTGATGAAGAAACAAACTCATCTACATCTTAGAAGACCTGAGGGTGTTTTCATTTTTGGGGGAACTATTCCTTTAATCAGTAAGGAGCCGGTGCTGTCAGTTTGAAACTTAAACAAGTATGAAAGCCACTGATTGAGATAAAATATAAGTGTCACGTATTGAAAAATAACTCGAGCACACTTCAAAACACAAAATGCTGAGGAAATGTGACATTGATTCATTTGCGACGCAGATAGAGACACTTGATATCATGAATAACATTCACACATTTATAAGCATCTTAAACTTTGAAAAATTTGTGTATATTTATATCATCTGTAGATGCCTTCAGATGTGATTCTGAAAGCAGTCGTGTTGCAGACAGATTTAATGTAATGGCATTTGCGGTCTGCAGTTTGGCTCATATTCCCTCAACCAGACATAACCCCATTTATGTATTAGATTTTCCATGGTAATATCACAGTTTTTTTTTTTTTTATGTACAAACAATATTTTAAGTATTGATGCAGGTAGTTGCATCTATTTTATGCAAAGAAATCAACAGTCTCAATTCAAAATGTACCAACTCTAAATAAACTCAAATTTTTGCTAAAAGTGAAGGGTGTCATTTCTGCACCCCTAGTGACAGAAAAACACAACTGCAAAAATATTGCATGCACCATTGGAAATATATCTCAAACTCTGGCCATTAGTTGAGCTGAAGTCGTTGTGTAGCATTATCAAATGATCTGTAGCAAATATTATGGAAAAACTGCAACAATTGCATATAAGCAAAATCATTGCATATACTTATTTCGAAATCTGTGCAGCCTCTCGCAGACGTTTCTAACTCAGTCCAGACAGAGCAGCAGTTAATAGTGCATCGCTGCTGTACTCGAAGCATGCAGCGCGCATTAAAAACATGTCACACACAGCAACCGTGTCTCAACAGTTGGACATTCACACACTTCCAAATGTTCCAGCCTCAAGCAATCGTTCATGCCAGGAGCCAATTTAACATTGATAATTGGAAACCTGAGCCTGAAATGAACAGCGGCCAGTGACAAGCCGCACAGAGTCAGGTTTACTACGCTGATAAAAATAGACCGTCTGACACTGAAACGAGCCAACTGTGTTTGACCAGCGCCGCTGATGATCCTCACCATCTGCTCGTCCTCGGGTTTGATCAGCAGAAAAGCTGGAGAATAATTCAGACATTTTGTCTAGACAGCAATGAGAATGAAGGGAGCAGGTATCGCTCACCCTACAATAAATACACAGTCATTATTTACTCAGCCTCTGTTAGATATGCTTAGAAAACAAAAGCAGATGTTCAGAAATATGTTAGTTAGTAGAATAGAATATCAAGCTCCTAAAGATGCAATATGAACAAGCACAAAATAATAACTGAATACTGCGAATTCAGATGGGCATTTACAATAAATATATCATTTTCTTTTCAAAGTTGTGAATAAATTACAGTTTGCAAGAAATTACCATCTCAGTCTTTCTGCTTTAAAATGTAAAGTTTATTATTTTGTGTTTTCTTTCATTTACTGTCAATTTCTGATTGATTTTCTTTTTAAAATTGATCTTTTTTTTTAACCCTGTGTAATTGTCCTAAAGGGTTCAGAAGAAACACCCAAGACTTTTAATTTATGCATTTAGCAGATGCCTTTATCAAAAGCGACTTACAGTGCATTCAGGCTATCAATTTTTACCAATCTCAATTATGGTACATATCCGCCATGAAGGAGCAAACTCTAAGCAATTACATTTTCTTGAAGGTTTCTAATGATTGCTATAACATTTAATTTTTAATGGAACAGAAGAAATGATTCAAGGTCCAAAATCCAGACATGAGGTTGACCAGCCAGTTTAAATCATTCATTCACAAGGTCTTCAGTCATTGTGTTTGCATATTATCTCAAGTGGATTTAACATGCTCAGACAACTAAATGCACGACCGAATTACTTCCTTTTGTTTGTGAGACATAAAAACTGCATTTCTGAAGTATTCACTGGCCATTCTTTTCAGAAAGCTATTGGAAGTGAATGAGGACTGGAGATGTAAGCACCGAAAGAACAAAAAAGCAGCATAAAAGCATAATTAAAGTAGTCTGCATGTCTCATGCACTTTTTTCAAAAGTAATATTAGTACAAAATACAAAATGGTACAAAAACAGTAATATTGTGAAATATTTTCACAATTTGAAACAACTGTTTTCTTTTTGACTACATTTAATTTTTTAAAATTTATTCTTCTGCAAACTATGATAGATTTGTTTTTCTGGATTCTTTGATGAATAGAAAGGGCAAAAGAACGACATTTATTTGAAATATATATATATATATATATATATATATATATTTAATACCTTAAATATATTTACTGTCACTTTTGATCAATATAATGCATCCATAAAATAATTATTATTATATGTTATATTTTAAAACAATAAAAAACTTTTAATAATTAATCGATTAATTCATTATACTTGTATATATATATTTTTTTAAATAATTATAATTATTTAAATGATAATTATAATAATGAATTAATTAATCTTACTGGCCCTAAATCTTTGAATGATAGTTTGTGTGTTTATATATATATATATATATATATATATATATATATATATATATATATATATATATATATATATATATATATATATATATATATATATATATACACACACACACACACACACACACACACACACTATCATTCAAAGATTTAGGGCCAGAAAGATTACTTAATTATTATAATTACAATTTAAATAATTATAATTATTTAAAATAAATTATACTAATATTAATAATTAATTAATTATAAAAAATATATTGTTATTTTTAATTATTTAAAAATAGAATGTATTTTAATATCAATAAAAATGTTCAGTGTATTAAATCAATATGAGCTAATGTCTGTTGGTGTTGAGAGTGTCGAGTCTCTTTTGTGCATTATTTGTAAACCACACACAGTTGCTGACTATGTAGTGTTCCAAATCACTCACTTGAGGTTATATTGCAGTAAGAAGATTGCTATCTATGTAGGCTCCCTGTGTTAGATTCAGCACTGATTGTTCTCAGTGTAATTAACAGTCTGCGAGGAGAAGGCAAACTCTCGTGAGAGTCCTGTGAGCGTGCCCTCTTTAATCAGACAGACATGCTTCATCTCAACTCAAATCCTACACAAACAATCCTATCTGTTCTGTCCAAATGTGCACCACACAACTATGTGTCTTGTCCTGCCATGTTGTCTGCCGTTCAAATGTTTTGTAGCCCTAATGAGAAAAACCAACATGTGCATGTCATGCAAATGGCCAGGTAATGTTCTGTTTGCCTTTCAGCCTTTGCGGGCGCAATATCTGTGCTTTACAACTGTTTACACAGAACCGTGCTCTTCGAATTGTGATCAAGGTTCAGTAGAGCGAGCTAGACAGCGGAGCACAGGGATTTGTAGAATGACAGACATGTCTGTCCAATTTATTGAGCCGAATTTTACACTGCGCAAAATCAACTGTGTGTCTTTGGCATGTCATTTTGTGCTCCTTTCTGAGACATTTTCTAGGAAAGAATTGCAATCCATGTTTGTCAGGATGGGAATTATCATCTAATACATATAGAGAAGGAAATCTGTTGACTGGCCCTTTCAGACTGACAAACACAACATCGCTGCTCTGTGCTGTCCATCCTTTCACTATAAAATAATTTTCCATATGCAGAGTCAACTATAAGAAGTCAAACACCATGTAAACACTTAGAGGGAGCGATAATTGTATATATACATATAACGATTATTTAATGTTTTTAAAATAGGTATTTTATGCTCACCAAGGCTGTATTTATTTGATCAAAATACAGTAAAAACAGTCAAAGTTGTCAAATATTATTACAATTTCACAGTTTTCTATTTGAAATGTCAAATTGTGAGGCAAAACTGTATTTTCAGCATAATTTCTCCAGTCTTCAGTGTCACATCCTTCAGAAATCATTCCAATATGTTGATTCAACAAAATGGTATGCAATTCAAGCTTATTACCCGTATTTTTCAGACTATAAGTCGCACCTGAGTATAAGTCGCATCAGTCCAAAAATACCTCATGATGAGGAAAAAAACATATATAAGTCGCACTGGACTATGTTACATTTATTTAGAACCAAGAAAAAACATTACCGTCTCCAGCCGCGAGAGGGCGCTCTATGTCTTCAGTGTAGACTACAGGAGAACTGAGCAGCATAGAGCGCCCTCTGGCGGCTGGAGACGGTAATGTTTTCTCTCGGTTCATTTCTCTCAGTTCATGTCAAATTAATTTTGATAAATAAGTCGCACCTGACTATAAGTCGCAGGACCAGCCAAACTATGAAAAAAAGTGCCACTTATAGTCCGGAAAATACGGTAGTAAAACTACAGTGCCATTTTGTGATCAGGAGATATGAAAAATGTATATTTTTGATTATATCTTCTGGACCGTCTTTAGATTCGGTGCTACATACCAAATCAAATACAATTTACATACAATTTTCCCATGTCAGTCATTTTTTTCATCTACAAAACTCCCAGAAGGAACTCAAAAACGTTCAGGCCAGTGCCAAAAGTTATAATGAAATTGTAAAAAATGCTAATTCTTTTGATTGGTTTTGCCTGTTGTCATGAGACTGGTCTTCCTTGGATCATGGTCTTCCTTGGATCATGCTGGGAACATTGATGATTCGATAATCGGCCAAACTTCCTGTCTACCATTTAGATTTTATTTGAAAACCTACTTTTGCGTACTCCTCCTAGAGCGTTGGTCCAATTTTGACCAAGTTCGGATCATCTTCAGAACATGCCAGCGAAAAGTTGTGAATTTGTGTCAACAGACCAAACAGTTTTCATTAACTGCATCAACAAAATTGATGGCATAATGCCAAACTGGATCTGAAGCTCGTCTCTGCAAAACTTTGACATATAAAACTAAACTTTATGTGTCAGTGTCACCTACACACTGAGCAAACCACATCGATTTAATTTAATTAGTCAAACTATACAGTAAACTGAAAGAGACTTAAAGAATTACACAAGGAACTATTGGTCAAAAGTGACCAACCATTACGTCATATAACTAGTTAATGCGTTTATGGATTTTCAGCTATTTTGATTCAAATCATCTTTAAATGACTTTAGTTACACATTTTTTTTTTTTTTTTTGCAGCTGGTCTGATGCTCGCTGCCTTGCTTCTGTAATTCTTGACACCTTAATTGCTGCTTGCAGCTATATTATGCACTTTTATCATATAGTGCCATTATGCATGGGCCACAAAACTCTGATTTGGATGCTTATACATTATGCATAAAGTTACGTACTAGTTGACAGGTAACTTAGTTTTAGTTATTCAACAAAGCCAATCTGTATTCTCATTTACAGTTTGGCGAAAGTTAATTTTGGACCCTGATGGCTAGAATTACTCATCTCTGCATAAGAAGAGAAGTAAGAGCTTGAAATTGTTTTGTTGCCCATGGCAATGCTGTATAGCAGACAAAAACAGAAAAACTATTGAGAGACAGACAGAGAGAGTAAATGGCAGGATAATGATTCTGTTGAAAATATCAGCTATTTACAGGAAAACACAGAATGAAGACGAACATGTTAGCAGCTTTTCAGTGTTCCATTTTACAAAACATTATCCGTGAACACATCATCAGGATATCATCAGTGTCCGCTTCATTCGCACCATTCGCAGATCAATCTGATGCATATTACACAGAAATCAGAGTCTTTCTTCAAAAAGCAAGCTCTTATGTGATTGGCCTCTGGAAACAAGGCTGAACAGCTTTACATCAGTTCATTTCAGGCGTCAGGAAAGTTTCCAGCTGATACAATGAACATTTCTGATCTGCCAAACATGCCATCTGTTATTTAAACCATTAGTAACAGTCTTAAGAATAAAACCCCAAAAGCAGAACTTGTCTTCTTTTAGATTTCCTTAAAGCTTGGAACTTTAAAATACACAGTTTTTAAATAAAATGTTAGTTTTTTAATTAAATGATTTTTAATAATTCTGAATTCGTTTCATATTATGGGAAATAAGTGCTAAATATTACAAATTATATGCCATTTAAAAATAAAAATGAAAAATAGACTTAGATTTTGAATGCCTCAAGTGAACTTATGCATAACAACATTATTAAATGCAGAATAAAAAAACAGATACTTATTTTAAGTTTTTCTAAAGTCTAGAATTAATTTTGCTAGTTAATACAAAATTGCTAGTAAATTTCACAATTAATTGAAAATGGCAAAGAAATGGCAAGCAACAGATTGATTTAATTGTGTAATTTTGAAGTAAGTCTGGAATAGTATTTTCTTGTAAAACCTACTTAAGTCATCTTTTCTTATTTATTCACATTAAAAAAAAAAAAATATATATATATATATATATATATATATATATATATATATATATATATATATATATATTTTGCAGTGTATAAATTATCATATATAATAAAATATCCAATATTAACTGACACTGATAAATAAGAAATAATAGCGAAAAAAAAAAAAAAACTTGATTTGATGATGATAAAAATGATTTAGTGTTCTCCCATAGTTTTTATTGTTTGTTTGTTTTTTGGTATTGTCAAAATGTACAAATATTAATTATTTAATTAATTAATTCTTATTATTTTTTTTATTATTGTTTGTTTCTTTTTTACATATTACATTTTAGGTTTAATTTTGTTAATTCATTTATTTTCCATTTATTTTATTTTTATTTTAATGCTTCAACAAACTTCGTTTAATTGGTTGCCAAGGCAAAATCTCAAATTGAGTTAAGTAGTCTAATATTTCTATACTGTATGTTTAAATGTAAATTTGGACATTTTAATGGCAAATCAGGGCTTTGTATTTAATATAATTTCTGAAATATGTATTGCATTACCACAAACAGTGTTTGGCCAGACATCCTCTGGGCGTTTTATGCCTTTACAACAAAGTCTGCGTGAGACTATGATATCAACCCACAGCCAAATCTCTCTCTCTCTCTCTCTCTCTCTCTCTCTTTTGTCAAGTTGTGGAGAATAAACTCACCATGCAGAAGGCATTTACACGCTGACAGAGAAGAAGAGCCACTGGGGTACAAACCTTCCCCTCAGAGAGAGCAATCACGCCGGTGGCGGGGTGCTGCACTGCCCCTTGTACTTTGTACACGACCTCTCCACTTCCTCGTGTCTGACTGCAGTCGAAGTGACCGCTGGAGTGTAGAGAGGATTTTTCTGGCCATCAGCTTCCGCTGCCAAACTCTGTGTGCTCCAAACTGCAGTCTTCTTCCGTCTGCCTGGGTTGATTAGCACCTTGGCTCTGCTCACCCAGCGCTTTCTCTCACGGGAAGCTTGGCTGCGCCCGTCTCTGCGGGTTCCTTTCCAAGTAAACACGTCCACTCTGAATTTAGGACTGCACACACAATCACACACACACAAAACACACACCTCAACACGCCAGCAAACATTCATTCCCAGTAGTGGTGTTTAGTAGGGTATAACCATAACCATGATTTCTGTGGACAATGGATTGTTAAACTCGATTTACTTTGGAACCATCATGCATTTGTTGACCTTTTACAAAAACTGAAAAATTATATTATATATTTTTAAGAAAATGACTGATTGTTTCACTAGATAGGAGACTTGTTCCTCAGCTGGGATCATGCAGAGCTCTTTGAAGCTGCACTGAAGCTGTAATTCAGACCTTCAGTCCGTTGGTCCCCATTGAAGTCCATTATATGGAGAAAAATCCTGGAATGTTTTTCTCAAAAACCTTCATTTCTTTGCGACTGAAGACAGAAAGACATGAACATTTTGGATGACACGGAGGAGAGTAAATGATCAGGAAAATGTTATTCTGGAAGTGTCCTACTCCTTTAACAAGACGTGCTCATGAATGAACCTCTATGTTTTCCTTTACTTAAAAATAAAAAAAGGTAAACTGCGAAAAATGTTTATTTTAATTTTTAAATTATTTTTTATTTAATATTTAATAAAAGGATAAACATTTTTGAATAGCTTACGAACTTACGAACAATACCATGACTCGAGTTTTATTGTAAAAAACAATATGCAATAATAACACTGACTGATACTGATATATGTGACCCTGGACCTCAAAACCAATCATAAGGGTCAATTTTTCTAAATAAATAATCTTTCCATGGATCGGACAATATTCGGCCGAGATACAACTATTTTAAAATCTGAAATCAGAGGGTGCACAATTTTTTTTTTTTAATATTAAAAGTTGTCCAAATGAAGTTCTTAGCAATGCATATTACGAATCAAAAATTAAGTTTTGATATATTTAAAGTAGGAAATTTACAAAACATGATCTTTACTTAATAGCCTTATGATTTTTGCCATAAAAGAAAAATCTACAATTTTGACCCATACAATGTATTTTTGGCTATTGCTACACATACACCCCAGAGACTTCAGACTGCTTTTGTGCTCCAGGATCACAAATGATGTTAACTCACACATCAAAATGAACTCTTGAATCAATGTGAATGCCTCTTTTTGGTGAACAGAATCAAAATCTACAGGACTGAACCATGACACTGCTGCTATGTCTGTGCAGCTAGAGATGATGCTCTGTCGCTATGTCGAAAGATGTGATGCTTTTATTGATCTGTGGGATTCATTAAGTGTCAGCGATTCGATGCTCCGAGCATGTGGGCCACGCTTTGCCCATTTTCTCCCCTTAATAGAAAGCATGTGTCAAGCTCTCAGCACGTAATGACCAGAGGTGCATCTCACAAATAACAACCTGCCTTTTGAGGGTTAGTCGGCCCAACATCATTTCCCTCTCTATATCCTCATCCCTGCTAGACTCGCCACACACTGTTAGATCTGTTTGGAGAGAAATAAGAAAGATTTCTAAAAGAGGCACTTTCAATGCATCCTGTCTAGTGCTGTAAAAATAGAGAGCAGGTAAAGTGCAATAATACACCAACATGCACATTCAAGACGACACAATGTTTCAATTTACTGTGTGCAATTTACTTTCACTTATACTTCAAATATGATCTATCTGAGACGTGAAGAATTAATTCTGAAGGCAAATACGAAATAATAATAGAAAATAACAAGGATAGAGTCAATGACATGCTCACTCTTCTCTTCTAAGAAAAAGAGTAGATCTGTATCTCGAAGATAGAATGAATTCTGTGGAGGTGGATCTCACAAAAATAGGCAAAAACATGTCAAGTTCATATTTCAAAATATAAACATACAGAAAAAAAATCTATATATTTAGATTTAATATATATGATTTGTAACAAAACATAATTAACAAAAATCTTAATAGACCTGAAAGGTTTTTTTTTTTTTTGCATAATAAAATGTAAGAATATCTTAAAAAAAAAATATGTATATATGATATATGTATATATATATATATATATATATATATATATATATATATATAATCACACACACAAACACACATAAAGAAGAATATAATTTATTTATCTGTACATAGTTTATACATACATATTATGTACAATAACAACAACCCATCACAACCCAACCCCATTTATGCAAATACAACCCAACCCAGTCCATTTAGTTAGGAATTTGCAGGCATATTTTTTTCTTTTTATTCGCCATGTCTCTTCTTTCTTCCCCTTCCCCTTCTTCTTCTTTTTCTGTTCTGAATTTGGCGCGCTTGTCTCCGAGGTGTAACCTTTATTATTGGGGACTTTAAGCAACAGCAATGGAACGGCTGCAGCGACCGGAAGTTTGCTGTCACACCGCCGTAGCCAAAAACGTAAAAATCACTAAGCAACGGTAAACAGGACAGCACAACGCAGCATTAATTCACTTATTGACATACAAAAAAATGTCATTTAAAAAAAGCAATAGAAGGATTGCTTTTGGCATTAAATTAAAATCTTTTGTCAGAAGAGGAGTTTTTAATATTGTATGATGAAAATAAGTCTAAAAACCTAGATTTACCATGTAAGCAATACTTGCCTTTTAACCTTAATTACATGGAGGAAGACGAATGCTTAAATGAATTTCGTGTAAGAAAATGTGACCTACCAATTCTGGTAGATTTTTTTTTATGCATTCAGCAGATGCTTTTATCCAAAGCGACTTACAGTGCATTCAAGCTATCGTTTTTTTTTTTTTTTTTTTTTTTTTTACCTATCATGGTAAAATAAAATATTTTTGTATTACCTATAAAGATGTTCTCGGGATTCCCAATGAGATCGTTTGTGATCAGAAAATCTGATGCAAATTACAGCAAAACAGCTGTTCTCCCGTAGTAGACCGTTAAAGTAGAATGTCACAAAGTAGCAGTTAAATTCGCGCATGCGCAATATAACGCCAGAATGGCGTTGCCGTTCCACCAGAGGCTGGATATTGTTGTCCCGGTGGAAATCGGGTAAAAGGTCGGCCCGGGAGATTTTCGGGAGGGGTTTTGAAATTCGTGAGTCTCCCGGAAAAGTCGGGAGGGTTGGTATGTATGGCCTATAGGCTATATGGGTCAAAGACGTTAATGACATAATATTCATTTTTCGGTGAACTAACCCTTTTTAAGCACGAGTATCATTTTTAGGGAGTACCCATGACTTTACTCAAGTACATTTGAGATCTTGGGACAGCCTATTAGCAATCACCTTCACCTTTCCGCCAAAGACTTCATGACATTTGATTGAACTGAAGTAGCTACCGTACACACACACACACACACACACACAGAGAGAGAGAGAGAGAGAGAGAGAGAGAGAGTTGTCACACAGAGGGGCCTATTTTAATGATCTAAATGCAAAGTGTACAGCGCAAGGCACAGGTGCACTCAGGATGTGTCCAAATCCATTTTTGCTATTTTAACGACGGAAAAACAGTTTGTGCGCCAGGGTGCATTTTTGGAATGGGTTGTCCCTATTCTCTTAATAAGGACTGGACGTAAAGTTCATCTCCCATTCCCTTTTAGAGCCAAATGCGCTCGCGCCATGGCGAATCACTATTTACATGTTGTTGGTGGAAAAGATATGTGTGTGTATTGGCACGATTGTCCGCATCAAGAAAAATGTACAAAAGTGATTTTGTGTCCATAGAAAGCACATTAAATGTAAGTAATATGTCTACTTTTAAGGTTTTAAATACGTTTTTGGAGAATAAAATGTCAAAATTTGGTTGAAATAATGTTACATTGTCATTCAGTGTAACACAATATTTATGCAAAAATTCAAACAACATGCTTATTCTGACGTGTACATATTAAATATCTAAATGAATAATGGAGCATACTAAATTTGATTGTGTTTTAAAGTATTACAAAATTCTTACTGACAAATGGGCAAAACCTAGGATAGTGGCACATGTAAAAAATGTAAAATTACAACTCATTTTTTTTAAGCTTAAACACTTTTTCGTCTTTGACCCATATATATATATATATATATATATATATATACGCACACTGGAATAAATGAACGACACGATTAACTGTTTATTTTAATGTAATTAGTCAAATTATACAGTAATATATATATATATATATATATATATATATATATATATATATATATATATATATATATATATATATATATATATATATATATATATATAAGGCTTACATTGCATACAAGTCCTAAAAGAACGGTTGCAAAAACAGTTTAAGAAGAGAAGGTGAAAACTTTTCACACAAAACTTCAATTGGAGAATCTTTTAAATATGTCTTGTTTAAGGTGATTTCCATCAGTCAGCACTGAATGAACTAAACTGGAATGTTAATATTGATGACCAGCAGAGGCTGTGGCATGAAGAGCCACTCATATGAATTTACAGCTGGCGTACATCTAAACCGCAAACGCTATTTAGAGTGTGCTGAATATCATATCCATCAAACACCACAGACAACTGGCCATTTTTGTCAAGTCGACAATGACATGAACTCATCAACGAGATCAGCCAATGCAACCCTTCACAGCTTCAGCACAGAGGAGTTCAGCGCTGAACGCTCACATGAAGGGCAGAGGGGGATCAATAGAGCGTTAATGCATCACACACACAAACACATGCACGTGCACAATGCCATCCATTCCAATGCATCTGCACATTCACATGAGACACTGGAGTTTAAAATATAGCTGTTCATCCACAGGAGTGCTGCTGGCTTAAGATAAAGCAGCTGAGTAATGCATTGCCAAGAGATCGACTTGTCAGCGCATTCACAGAAAGGTGTCCCAGAATGAGGATGGAGTGGAAGTCGCAATAAATTATTCGGCCCGTTGCAGCCGCAGGACCACAGCTTATCAAACTAATGCCAGCGGCTGTGAGGGTCGTCCGTCTTATGTTGTCAGCACATTTCTGCTCCAGACGATGCTTGAAGAAACCCTCGTGACTGAAACACCTTGATTCTGTCTGAAAGAGTTAACTCACAACTCAACTGAGGAGGTCCAGTCCATGCCTGAGTTTAAATGGATGTCTAATCAGTTGAGGAAAATATATATAAATTGACTTTGTTAGTTAAAGTTAAATTAGGTTTAAATTAGGCCTAATTAGTCCAAATTAAATATATTGCATTGTGCATGTGCATGTGTGTGTGTGTGTGATGCATATATATATATATATATATATATATATATATATATATATATATATATATGCAATTTTTATTGAGTATCATCAGGCTTTTTTATTGCACATATAGTATGCTATAGTGAGAATATAGAGGAAAAACAGCTCAATTTTATTCAGAAGCCCAATTTGAGCAAAAATATGCAATTTGGTGCAGATGCTGTTGTTTTTATATGGACTAAAAGATTAAATTGTGAAACTTGTAATGTAACTCAGTCAGTGAGATCTTTATAACAGTGAAGCAGATTAGTGATATAAATATCAGTCGTCACTCTCTGTCTCCAATAATATGTCTTAGTGAGATGAGATTTAAATGCTTATTTTATGAGCAAATCATTTAATGCAATGCAATGCAATGTTGACTTGAGAGATGAACTAATGAACGTTCCTCAAAATCATTTTAGAACATGATTAAAAATATATATATATATATATATAATAAATGATGCATGGATAATCAAGTAAACCTAAGCTGCTTCAATCCAGTACATGTTCATCTCAGAATATTAATAATAATGCTAAAAAGTTATTTTTAATTTTACTTTATAAAAATCAGTAAAGATTTAAAGCAAGAAGACATGTGAACCACGAGCTGAAGGTGGCTTTTGTAGAATAATACTAGAAGGTCTTTTACAGTACTTGCTCTACACAATCATTCAGACACTGTCTACTGTCTAAACTACTGGTTTTTCAGCAGTTTTGACCATGTTGATCATTCAGAAGCTTTAAAAATGTGCATATCATATAGGATACAGTAGGCTTTGTAGAGTTCAGTTTTCAGATGAGTTGTCACATACTCTAGTCTCTCAGAGAAAACCAGCACAATCATCGACGTGTCTGTCTGCGGAGGAGAGAAATGAATTAATGTGTCTTGCTTCAGCGCGGTGACAGCCAGCCATCTAGAGAATCCTGTGTAAATATTCCCTCTGTCACATTAAACTGTCTAATTGCATTTCTCAGCCATTTCAAAACACTCTGGATCTCCAACGGCGCTGAAACATGGCCAAATTAATTTATGGCAATCAACAGACTGAGCGTGTGCTTGTCCTGCGGTGGTCTATTCCTGTGGAGGAGAAATGTACTGTATTTCTTGTTAGCGGTACAAACATCACTACTATTGCTCATCTTTAACCTTCAGCCTGAAAAGCTTCTGGAACTGTTTGTGCTACAAAAATAAATGATTCCTTAAAAAAGCAAGCATATTCTCTATTCAGATCGATGGTGAGCTGATGTCCCATGGGCTCATGGCCACCATCAACAGTCTATTGACTCTCCAGTCTTCAGGTGAGCAATTGAACTGCTTCTCTAAAGGGTCCGCCAAACAAAACACCTCTCACTTTGTGTTCTTTCTTCAACCACCCTAGAAATTGATTGCATTGCACAGAGTGCCCTCCACATATAATCAAAAGGCAGACGGCCAGCTGTGACGGGAAGCTGTGCCTTTGAGATGGAGTGCCTTCACGAAGTATGGAGAACTGAAGCGTTTCAGCAGAAGATGCATGCTGCTTCCACGAGGGGATGCATGAATTGCAAAGAGAGGTAAACAATAAAGCAGCGCTTTCAAATGTTCAGTCCTCAAAGAAAGACATTTTTGGCAGTTCATTATGCAAAATCGGACACTGTGATATTTCTATGCCCATTTGTTGACCTGTTTTGAGTCTGTCCAGGGAATCTGAAGCCCCACCAACAATTACATCTGAGTCGTCTTGGGTCTGAAATTTGAGCAGGTGTAAAAATACATTGTAGTGTAAGTGTTCATTTGTTCATTCTTAAAGGAACAGTTCATCCAAAAATGAATTTACTTATATCCAAGATGATGCGATGCTACATCTCTCCAAATCTGATGAAGAGACAAATTTGGAGAGATGTAGCATCGTACCACTGTATCACCAATGGATGCGCTGCAGTGAATGGGTGCCGTCAGAATGAGAGTCTAAACAGCTGATAAAAACATCACAATAATCCACACCACTCCAGTCCACTCCAGTCTTGTAAAGCCAAAAGCTGCGTGTTTGTAAGAAAAATATGAGGTGTTTTTAACTTCGAACCATTGCTTCTGGCTAAAATACAAGTCCATAATCCATAATATCTAAAACTAGAAGTCCATAATCCATCTCCATCAAATTCCACCCACATATTTGTTTAGAGCTGTTTTGGAGCATTTATGCTTATAAATGGTGCTTGTCTATGCATATTTCACTCCTGATTCAAACAAGAATACATTTTTACGGGAGAAAGCAATATTATGAATTGAGGACTCAGATTTTAGCCAGAAATAATTTAGGTTAAAAGGGTCTAAATGATGGATTCATTTGTTACAAACAAGCAGCTTTTCACTTCACCAGACATTGATGGACTGGAGTGATGTGGATTATTGTGATGTTTTTATCAGCCGTGACTCTCATTCTGACGGCACCCATTCACTGCAGCACATACATTGGTGAGTAGGTGACAGAATGCTGAATTTCTCCAAATCTGATGAGGAAACAAACTCATCTACATCTGAGAGAGAGATTTTTTTTGTGTTAACTACTACTTTAACTTGCATAGAGTTTAGTGCTAACCGAACTGTCTAACTTGAACTAACTTGCTTAGCAACACAAGATACTCTTCACTGTTACTCTATCATGACTGACATCCTTGTGTTGCATTGTGTATAGTGTTATGAAACGAATGACAGTAAGATGATCAGAGTGTGTTTAGAGCATCGGAGTGCATGAACGAATACATGTGATTTTGCACATTTTAACATCTGTTACAGGAGAGATACTGCACAGATGGTGCAGGATAAGTTTGCTGTCAAAAATTAATACTATGAGCAATAAGTAATAGTGACACTTACCTAAGCAAAAATGATTGCACTGGGACCTGACTGCAATTTATTTCAGTTTTGCTTTGGTTTCATTTTTAGATTTTGTTTGGAGACCGGTTTCATAACCATACTCATTAATTTCACCCACAAAATCCCAGAATACCTGCATCAAGCATTTTTTATCTGTTATTGCCACTTAAATGGTCTTAAATTACCCATCTCAACATTTGCAAGACGCTTCCAAGACTCATTTAAATGTAAATGTAAAATATTAATGTAAGTCTTAGCAGGATTATCTTAATGTAAGTGCTCTCTCCTCCTCGCTGACAGCTTCTGATTATTTCAGTCAGCTATATTTAGTGCTATTTGCTAAGGCATACCAGTATTACTCATGTTTAAGGTTGGGGGGATTTGAACAAACTTTAACACTTAGCATTTAACTTCATGCAAGGAGGGACTTGACCCGAATCATATCTAGGGACAAGAATTTACTCATTTTCAGGCCATCCAATATGTAAAAAAAAATTGTTTCTTCATCAGATTTGGAGAAATGTAGCATTTCATCACTTTCTCGCTAATGGATGCTCTGCAGTGAATGGGTGCCGTCAGAATGAGAGTCCAAACAGTTGATAAAAACTTTACAATAATCCAGAAGTAATCAACACCACTCCAGTCCAGAGACCAGGTTTGAAGATCAAGGTCAATAAGAAAGCCAAAACACCTTAACAAACACATAGTGACCCCCTAACACCCATCCACAATACATGAGCATGATTTCAGTGGGTTTTGCACAAGTAAAGATCTAACTGATGCTCCAATTAAGCAGCCAAGACTAATTTTCAAACAACTAAATTGCATAAATATTGTTTGCAATAAATTTGTGCAAATAATTTCCTTCCTGTTTTTATCCCAGCCTCTTTTTATTTCTTCCCGAGAGTGCCCTTTCCCATTGAGATTCATTTTTAAATGTCACCTTGAAGAATCTAGTAATTATTTATATCTGTTCCTTGAGAGTGGTGTTCCAATTGTTCCTCTAACCTTTCTATTGCTTTAGATGTAGATGATATTACACACCGGGCGGTGCTGAGTGTTTTCCTGCACCAGAGTCGTCTGCACCACAGCAATTAATTGCTTCTTTTGGACTGTTTATATACACAATGTGAAAAGGACAAGCGGCTATTGTTAGAATTGATGAGAAACAAAAGGCAAATGGTTTCTGTGTGGTGCACAGGGAATTTCAATGTCGTCTTGCTTGAGAAAGCGTTGCACATATGCTTGTACGCTTGTTTCAAACAAAGTCATCAAGCATTGACGTGATACACGCAGGCTCCTGAGGAGAATATAGATACACCGAGCACTGAAGCATCAAATAATGAAAGCCTGTGTCTACCACCTAATGAAAAAAATATTTTAAAAAGACAATTGTGACTTTTTATTTAACAAGGAAACTGCAAGTTTACATATCTTTTCAATAATTCAGACTTATTTTTTTGCAACTGCGAGTTTATATCTCAGTCACAATTAATAATGTTACAAAGTTAAATTGGCGTGTACCAGAAAATACTTTATTTCTCAGAATTGCAACTTTAAATCAAACAATTATGAGGGAAAAAAGTCAGAAATGTGAGTTAAAAATGTGCAATTACCTTGGAGGTTTCCACATGAACTATTTTTAGTTTAATATTTAACTGAAGAATATGGGAATCTAAAATAAGCAATCGTTGAATTTTTTGTGTGTTGTGCAGTTGCCAGATTAATTTTGAACTGTTGCAAGAGTGTTGTGGAAACATAGGTGCTATAGGGTTCCTTGGGTGTTGATAAGTAGATTCTGGGATGTCTTTGCTGGTTGCTAGGATGCTGAGTGTCAGTTGCTAGGGTATGATGAATGGTTGCTAGGACACTGCTAAGTCTTTGCGACATTCTAATGCTGTGTTCACACCAAACGCGAATAGAGCGTCTGGCGCGAATGATTTCAATGTTAATGATGATTTCGTGTTTACGCGCTTCTGGAGGTCTCGCGGCGTGAATGAGGTGTTAGTTGCAATAGTGTTTTGAATAGTTATGTCTTTTCTGGTTACTAGGATGCTGAAAGGCCATTGCTAGGGTGTTATAAATGGTTACTAGGATAATGCAAAACTTTTTTTGCAATAATGTGGCGAATTGTTAGCAGGATGTCTTTGCTGGTTGCTAGGATATTGATAGATGGTAACTAGGGTGGCTGCCAGGACACTGCTGAGGTGTTCTAAATAAGAATTGTAGTGTGTTGCTACAGTGTTGCAATAGTGTGGTGAACAGTTACTAGAATGTTGACAGACAGTATTTTTATTTTATTATTATTTGTTTTTGTTTTTTTTGCACACATTTCATTGGAAATTTTATGTCTGATTAGTTAATAAAAGCACTTTCAAAACCCCCCCCCCCCCAATTGATAATTTACTCAATTTACAGTAGCGCAGAGAGCACAGTGCTAATCTATGGCTTTAAGCAGGAGAAGATTCATTTAACCCTTCCGTCATTTACATTAGTGATATTACAGTGGGCTAATGCATATTGATGAATTGCAGCAGGGGATGTTGTTACTGAATGTTATTAAAGAACCTCGTCAAATGAAAACTGATAGGATAAAAGAACACCGAATCCATTTCTATTACAAGATCAGGCCGATAACAAACAGAGGGCGGCAAAGCCTTGAAACCGACCGTTTGTTCTGACAATTACAACTCCATTGATCCGTTCAGCTGGGTTTTAAACGATTACTCCCACACCGGCACGCCTGAGTAAATGACTCTCGGCTCTTACTGCATGTGTCGCTTAAGTGCTCCATTAGGAGCGGCTTTACAGAGAAAGAGGCCCGTGCACCAAGTCTTCCTAAATGACTGGCTACTCTTCATTGATCTCCCATAATGCACCAGAATCTTGTGGGAGATGGAGGAATAAAGGAAGGATTAAAGTCAGCCACAAGAGTTGTGTTACATCTAAGTTCTGCACCAAGGTGACAATAAACAGGTCCTTTAATTCAGATAAAACCCTCCCAGAACCAGACAGTGTCAGCTGGGTCAACCATGTAGGGTTAGAGACTGAGAGGTGGTTCTTTATTTAGATCAATAGTGTTATATATACACTTATATATATATATATATATATATATATATATATATATATATATATATATATATATATATATATATATATATATATATGGACGTTTCCAAACTTATCCTGTCCAATCATCCTACTACTTGTACACTTGATCCGATCTGATCCCCACTCACCTCCTTCAAGCGATCTCTTCTTCAGTCATGCCTTTACTTATTTAAATTATCAACACCTCTTTTCACTCTGGAACATTTCCCTCAGCATATAAGCAGTCTCGGGTAAGCCGGGGTTCCTCAAGGCTCAGTACTTGGACCACTTCTCTTCTCCATCTACACGATGCCATTAGGATCTGTCGTTCAGAAGCATGGCTTTTCTTATCACTGTTACTCTAATGACACCCAACTCTACTTCTCATTCCAACCAGATGACCCAACAGTAGCTGCTCGCATTTCAGCCTTTTTGAGTGACATTTCTAGATGGATGAATGACCATCACCTTCAGCTCAACCTTAATAAGACAGAACTCCAGCTAATCCATTGTTTCATCACAAGAAGTTATTTCATGCTTAGATCCAATTAATTCATGTTGACTTTAAATGCACTTCACGGACCAAAACATACAAAATAAAGGCAGAACATAAATTTACATTTATTTGCAAAGCAATATCTTTAGACTTTAAAAATTTAGATTTTAAACGTCAGTGCTTTTTCTGAAAATAGAAATATTCGAAAGTCAATTAGAAGTCGTTCTGTTGGACTGTTAATCTCTGTTGAATGTGGTACCTCCTCAAGGCAGAGTTGCACCTCAAAAACATTCATGGCACTGAATCCAGAGGTTATATGTGATGTTTAAATGATGACTCTCTGTGGCACTATTGAGACTGGAGAGTGAGAGCTGAACATTGAGATGTTTTGAGTCTGTTTTCAGATTTCAAGCACGTGCTCGTGCTCTTCCCTCTCGTTTCTTTCCACTGCTTCAATTGCCAGATCTTTTCCTTTTTCCCAGCATGCTCCTCTTTGAAACCAGCCCATTAATTGGGCAGCGAGAGCCGTACCATCTGTGACGAGCCCATCGGCATCACTCTGGTTTGATTTATGACTGCATGGACCAAATCATAAAGAATCCAGCTGAACACAGACAACGAGTGTCCGCCAATCTCCAGTTTCCAGTTCACACAGTCAGGGTCTCCATGAATCATCCGTCACGGCACAGGTCTGTGTGTTTTAACCCGGAGAGCTGCTGGATTTCCACCAGTGATTGATGCGTGGTGCTGCATGGACTGATAAGCGCTGATTGCGGTGTCAAACAGACTAGTGCTGGGTAATTCATAAAAATGAGCCACAAGTGTCTGTTTTACAACTCTGAGACTCTGAAATGTTGAGGGAACAATTATGCTAGACTTAAGTTTCTCAAGAAATATTTGGTCTTTTTTGGAAACTTTCATGCAAGAATCTCCCAATTTCTTTGTTGACTTATTTTCCAGTTAGACTATTTGAAAACCTTAAACATTATCAGTTTACTTTATAAGTAGCATTCAATGGGATAGTATCTTGAATATAAATTTATTTATTCCATTGCAGAAAAACTAAATACACTTATACTAGTTTAAAGTCTTGATAACATTAAATGTAGTGCATTTACTGGCATTTAATAAATGCATTTATTAAATTACTCAATACTAATTAAATAAAATGTAATTAATTGAAAATGAAATAAGTTCATAAAATTAATAATTAAATAATATTAAAATATTTATTCAATTTAATTCATTTATTTATATAGCTCACTTCATACACAATGGCAATGCAAAATGCTTTACATAAAAGGAAGAAAAATAATAATCGCAAAAATAAAACAAGGCATTTAAAAACTTTTACATTTTATTTAAAAAAAATTTTTATACAAATTTAAAACAGTTAAAAATACTATAGTAAATAAATATATAAAGGGAAAGTAAACCAAAAATTTTAAAAAATTGCTAAAATTTAATTCAATTCAACGACTAGTCAGTAAATTTATTACATTTATGTAAATTTATGAACAAGTATATTTACACATGTGAACACTGAATGCATACAAAATTATGTTGAAATATCTGGCTGCAATAGTGTTTCACATTTCATTATTCGGTTTCTGTACTTGAACACCTTGATAATTGTAAACATTGTTTAATTTGTATCTTTGTTCTTTTATTTATTCATGCTATATTTGCATGAATGCAAACAGGGCCCACGCTAGCAGGGTCATGCTAATAAGACTTCCCATCCGTTCTGCTTTCTCTGGAGGTGAGGACAAAACATGTTTTATTGATTAATCAGGCATGAGACACACACAGTTATACAAGGTTAGAACAAGTAACCCACCTCGCTCAATAAAAGATATAAAAATCCAGATAAATCAAATTGAACAGGACTAAGTATACACCCATGAACTGTAAAATTGATGCTAACAGCTGGCAGGCAATAAAACCTTGAGAAATCTGTAAACAATGACTGTTGATTTAATGCCTTGTTTGTGATTTATAGTTTATAGACTCTTACAATCCACCCATGGGCTTTAAAATACAGGGTATAGAAGCTCCTGCTGTTTGTCTGAATTACAGTGAGCAGCAGGGATGATGAGTGAATCCCGCTGAGAGATGTTCAGGAGTGAAGACTGGAGGACTGCGTGCTTTGACGTGCTCCACGCGCCTCTGCATGCAGGAAAACAACTCAAGCTTCATGCAACGTTAAATAGTGGAAGTGGAGATGATTTGCTTCTTGCAAAATATGTGAAATTCTCATTAGCACAATCTATAGAATCGTTGCTCTGACAACATGGTCTCAGTCTCAGGCAGCCCACTGTACAATCTGATGCATACTGCGCACACAAAAATAAAATCTTTCTCAAAACTACAGCGGTTCAGCACTTTTGTTGCACCACACAATCTAGGAAAATTTATTTATTTTTCCTGTCTAAAATAAAATGATTTATAATATTTATAAAATGTCCTATTTCAATTGATGGTCATGCTTTTTATTGTATATTTCAATAAACAAATAGTATAAAGCTGCTAAATTGCATACAGTGGTGAACAAAATATGTTCTCAAAACTAGTTTAAGTCAGAGCCAGGATTATTACTCTTAAATAAAACTATAACCATAAATAAATAAACACTTTTTTTATTTTTTTTCTATCTTTTTCATTTATTTTAACTTGATGTCCTAAAATAGCTACAAAAACAAACAAACAAAAAATAAATAAATAAAATTAGCGAATGAACAGAATAAAAATTTACTAAAAAACCTAAATAAAAAAACCTAATGAAATTAAAATAAAAACTTACTAACATTTAAAATTTAAAAAATGAAAACAGAAAATATTAAAATATTTTATATATATATATATATATATATATATATATATATATATATATATATATATATGAAATGTACTGGAAAGTTCTCTGTGGAAACAGCTCGGGTACATGTGAACTTGTCTTTAAGGCAAATTTTAAAAAAAGTATATCACTATGTGAGACTTTCTATAAATCAAAACAAAAAATCTTCTCCGTAACAGTTTTACACCCTCAGACAATAAAAGGCTTGTCAGTTGGATCTTTCAGCAGTGAAATGAGTTTTCAGAAAGTGTTTCCAGTGCTCACAGAGACCAGAACGACTCATTTGACCTCAGGTCCCGATGCATCAAGCTGATGTAAAGTTCAGGAGAAAGCATCTGAGGAGAGTCTGGTGGCATCACTGAATGTGTCTCATCATTACTTTGTTGTTTGAGAATTGGAGATTGAAGTGAGCGGCAGCCAAGCTTGAAATGCAGTTTTCTGGATTTTGATGGACACATTGAAAGTGGTTTGAAGAGAGTAACAGTGTAAATACAATCTGAGGCTATAGAGATTGTCTGAATAGTTTGAGTTCAGTAAATGAGGCCGTTTTGTCTGTTTTCATGTCGACTGCTGTAAGTTCAAGGGCATACCTGATGCTATATGATTGAAAAAGATCTCCAAAAATGATTGCAAATTCAACATATCTACACTTTTTTGTTAAAATAGTTCCAATTTCAAAAACTGAACGTTAGCAAAAAAACAAAAAAAAAAAAAAAAAAAACTAATGCAGAATTTCTAGTAAATTTCACAAATAATTAAAAATAAAGGACACATACAGAATTGTTAAATTTTGAAGTAGAAAGACTGAAATGTTATTTTTTGGTAAAATAAACTCCAGTAATCTTTATTTTATTTGCAACTTGCCCAGAAACTAACATCACATCTTTGTTTATAAATCTTTCTACTTTTGAGAGCATATTTTAACATTTTATTAATTATATTTTCTTTTGTACCACACAATTCATCTATGAAAACCTACAAATATATTTGAATTGACTGACATGCGTTTTTATTCTATATTTTGAATAATAAATACAAATTTATTAATAAATTATTATATTTATTTATGGAATAAAAATCTATGCTAAATTATATTATGTTATAGAAATTGCAGTAACAAAATGTAATTAAATTCAAAGCCATGGTTATTATTGTTAACTAAAGCCATACGAAAATAATTAGCCTAATTGCAGTTAAATAATACTACATTAAATAATGTGTAATAATCCATTAACTGATATTAAATAATAAAAAAATAATAATAATAACTTTATTGTCCCTACAGTAGGATTTGCCATTATAAAATTAAAACTTGTTTTATTTTATTTCAAAACAACATTTCTCATTTCCTTTTATAAATAATAATAATAATAATTATTATTATTATAAAAATTATTACAAATTAATATAAAGTATAAATAAAAAATATTCTAATAAATAAACTTAAAAATAAAATAATTAATTAAATTAAATAAATACAAAATGAAAACTAATAAAAAATTACACAAATACAATAATATTGCTTAAACTTTAAATATTTTTTATTTTATTTTATTTTTTACACAGTGTATTTAGGTCCAATACTAAAATTAAATACCAATTTTGATAACTAATACTCAAAAATAGTAATGTATGAACTTATTATAGTTGTAACGGAGAGAAATTAGCACATTTAAACAATTCATGTCTAAAGCATATTAGTGTTATTCTGAAATGATATTTTTTGATTTTAGTTGAAATTAGTTACCTGCAATGACGCAGCAAGAACTAAATGAGATAAAATAAAATAAAATAATTAAATGAACAGACGTGCCTTGATGGATATTTCCATTACTGCAAAAATGAACAATTTTCACTAAATTCAACAGCCATGCCGGTAAAAAAAGACATTGAAATACAATGAATGCATGCAATCATATACTGTAAGAAAAAGACATTAAGACAGCCGTGATGTGAAAATCAAGCATTTGTTTCTAACAACTAAGTAATGTCTGAAACTCTCCATCTATTTTGATTGTCAGATTGCATTCATTTATTTCATGGCTCTCAGAGGCCCGGAAATACGGTCAGCATTTCTCTTTCTCTCCTCCTCATGCGTATTTTTACACCAACAAAAAAGTCCCGCAGCAAATTAAGTGAGAGTCATTCAAATACTTTTCTCCAGACTGTTTCTAAATAGACAGAAACCTGTGAGAGAGAAATGACTGACCTTGGCCAGTTAAAGCAGAAAGATGCGCTGGGGGGAGAAATCTCCAGCCGTCAGCATTTCCCTCTCTGACTCGCTCCGCTCTTTTACCTTCATGCTGCTTGAACACAAGTGAGTCGTTATGAAAGTTTCCAGCGTTGAGTTCCCTGCAGCAAACACAGCAGAGGAGCACTCAGACAGGACTGGCTTTAAATAAAAACCCCACAGCCTAAATAAGACTGCTGTGCATGCATGCACTGATTTAACTCTACGGTGCAAGTTTACAGAGGTTTATGTGCTCGGAGTGTTTGTGTGTCAATGACAAAGACCACTGATGTAATATATATTTGTGAACATGTAATTAGGCCTATAACATTACACATATAATTAAAGCAACTACAGAAATAAGAAATGTTTGTAATTGTTTCAGTTTATTTAAATTCACTCATACATCTCAACAAATAAGTGTCACAAAACTTGGATGTATAAGAAAGTTTCCTTTTAAAAATGTGATTTCCTGACCTGGAAAATGCATGTCAATTAATAAAATCCTACAATTCCATGGGCATTTTTGTAATTGAGTTACACGTTTCTAGTTATGCAAAGCTCTAAAATAATTTTAGGAAAAAGATTGTTGGATTTTATGGGTGCTTTTAATGTTGTTGAGGACAATTTTAGAGTCCACTGAATAAAATCAAGATTCTTGGATTCTTGGCCTGACTTTCTTTTAGAGTCAAATGCAGGATTATTATAGTTAACTAAAACCATAAAACAACGAAAATTAAACATTTTACAATTTAAACATTAACTGAAATAAAATTATAATAATAATATAAAGAAATTAAATTTTTTATTTCAGCTAGAAATGTAGCTAGGCAACATTTTTCATTTGCATTTAATTTAACAAAACTATAAAGGCATTTTAGCTAAACTTAAAATAAATAAATAGATAAATAAATAAAATTAAATACAATACAATGCAATGCAATGCAATAAAATAAAATAAAATAAAATAAAATTTAATTAAATGTAAAAAATTAAATAAAATAAAAATTGATTTTTTTAACCAAAAATTATAAAAAATAAATAAAATGTATTGATATTTTATAACGACCAGCTGTTATTTCAGCCAGATGAAGTGTCTTCATCTAGACAAAAAGAAAATGAACTTAATCAGTTTAAAACTAGAAAAATATCTGCCGGTGGGGTAATAAAAATAAATGTAAATTTATCTGATTAAAGAATATATAGATATTTGCACTGACATCAAAACAAATACTAAGCAGAAAATCATAAAAGTATCTAAATCTAAAAGTAGCAAAAATAAATAATTACAAAAAGTCAAAATGCTGGCATTAAACTAACTTCATTTTTCATAATAGCACAAGATATTGCAATATGCCGATTAATAAGTTGAACTGAAGTAAGACAATAATTCCTCACAGAAGCATTGTGCAACCCTGACTGAAGGAAGGTTTCTGGACAGGAAATGACACACACGGCTCTTTAAGCACTATTGAACCATGACATCACACCAGACACCAAACATTGATTCTGTCACCTACAAACCTCATCCATATTATAACCCTAAATCTGTGAACCTGCTTCAAGAGGAAAATCGACCAGCCAGATCGAACCGTATTGATTTGATATGCAATGAATCGTGAAACACTGAAAAAGAGTGATTTCATTTCAAGCAGGTTTGCATGAGATTCACTCCCTTTGGAAGACTGTGCACCATGCAATATGTTCTCGGTTTGTTCCCCCTAAAGAGTAACTCATCTCACTTGCTGGATAACATCCATATCTGTTGAGACGGGAGGATGGGTACATCACGTTCTCTGATGTTTACGCGTGTCTGCTGGAGAGGACGCTCTGTTCTGATGCCTGTAATTACGAGCTGAAGGACATTCATTTGCCTGTCCTTCTGTTGAGCAGCACACGGATGAATGCTAACACAAAACCAGTTTGCTGTGAGTTCTGCCAGAACCCTCTCAATAGGCCATTGTCTTCATTTGTTTTAATACAAAAGAGATGACTGGGTGAGTTCATGACAGGCAGATGCACAGGGTTTCTGCCTCCAGAGTCACAGGATCTGAAGATGAGAGTCTGGTAGATGGAAATATTCTGTTTGCTCGTGTTTGAATACCAGTGCACTGCTTTTTGCATCATATTATGCACTGCCCATGCACACAACACATTCTTGTCTTGTGTTCCAGTACAAACATCTAAACACTCTTAATCAAGATGCATTAAGCTGAGAAGCAGATTTACTCAAGATATCACTGGAGGTATGTCTTTCTGGAGAGAGAAAAAAAGCCGAGTAAGTTTAAGCTTAAAATAAACAAAAAGATATCTGTCACACTTGTAGCAATACATGCAGACAACACTGGTTTATTGTTTTTAGGCACAGGGATGATGACCGATTTTTTGAATGAGGTGGGAACCACCGATGTAGAAAGAGACTCATTAAAAATGGATGTAAACAAACCAGCGAGATGATCAGCGCAGGACCGCAGAACACGGCCAGAAATCCCATCAGGTCCGGCTGCTTTCCTTACATTCCTTACATGTGACACTGAAAACTGGAGTAATGATGCTGAAAATCACAGAAATAAAATAGATTTTAATGTATATTAAAATAAAAATAATGTTGTTTTACTGCAAAATAATATTTCACTTTTTTTTTCTTGTATTTTTGATCAAATAAATGCAGTAAAATTCTGTAAGAAAAAAAAAAAAAAAAAAAAAAAAACATAAAAAATCTTTCTGATCCCAAACTCTGACCGGTGTGTGTTGTGTGTGTGTGCAGCACTTACACTAATCCCCACAATAATAAAGATGTTAAATACTCATCAGAGGAGAAAACTATGTTGCATCATAATGAAAGGATGTGTGACCTACACTTTTCTGTAAACTGAGCCAAACATTTTTTTCACTGATTTAGGGTACAGTAAGAATATTTACTGTATTGCGCAAGTTAGTTCATACTTGGATATAATTTTATATGCAATATTAACTTTTCTTTTCATCTTCATCTTTAACAGTTCATGATAATTTATGTTCAACTTTATTTCAACTGAGGTACAAGAAGTATTGACATCCAAAAGTCATTGAAATCATTTAGAAATCACATCAACAGGTTTAAAAAAAAGCCTCAGGTCAAATATACATTTATCACAAATTAACTGTTTGACAAACACTTCGTGCTCCGAAGTCCCTATCTGAATCGACCGAGTCGCGAACAGGCTCCGAAGTGCCGATCTGAATCGACCGAGTCGCGAACAAGCTCCGAAGTGCCGACCTGAATCAACTGAGTCGCGAACAAGCTCCGAAGTGCCGATCTGAATCAACCGAGTCGCGAACAAGCTCCGAAGTGCCGATCTGAATCAACCGAGTCGCGAACAGGCTCCGAAGCGCCGATCTGAATCAACCGAGTCGCGAACAGGCTCCGAAGCGCCGATCTGAATCAACCGAGTCGCGAACATGCTCCGAAGTCCCGATCTGAATCAACCGAGTCGCGAACAGGCTCTGAAGTGCCGATCTGAATCAACCGAGTCGCGAACAGGCTCCGAAGCGCCGATCTGAATCAACCGAGTCGCGAACAGGCTCCGAAGTGCCGATCTGAATCAACCGAGTCGCGAACAGGCTCCGAAGCGCCGATCTGAATCAACCGAGTCGCGAACAGGCTCCGAAGCGCCGATCTGAATCAACCGAGTCGCGAACAGGCTCCGAAGCGCCGATCTGAATCAACCGAGTCGCGAACAGGCTCCGAAGCGCCGATCTGAATCAACCGAGTCGCGAACAGGCTCCGAAGTGCCGATCTGAATCAACCGAGTCGCGAACAGGTAGATTGAGGGGGAATCACCTTTTTTTCTCTTTTTCATCAAACCGCAGTTTTTGCAAGTCCAGCAATTTCATCGCATAAAATATCCCGCATAATCCATCGCATTTTTTAAGAAAACGTGGCGCAAAATCAGTTTTTTTTTTGCCTGCAACAATTACAAAAAATCCGCGTTTTTCTGGAGGGACTGATATTGGCTATGACTAGATGGCAAATGCTAGCCCTCTCCCTCAGGCGACGTCCCACATGTCTCAGTCAGTCAGACAGACATACAATAAATAAAATATGAGCCTTTATAGACATAGTGTTTAGTAGTACTTATTCAAACAACAAGATATTTATTTACCCTTCGCAAAACTTTGTTCAGTTCAGCTGTTGTATACTGTGCGGCTGCTGTTGAACTTCAGTTTCAATGAATATTCAATGAATATAGAGGGGGCGGAGTTATCAGCTTACTGACAGCTTGAGGATCGAATAAGATTTACACAAGCTCGTTTTAAGAACTTTCATTTGCGAAATATTTGTAAAACAGACAGACAGACGTAAAGGGTGACCAATAGCATTGATTAAAAAAATAAAAGAATAAAAGAACCACCACCAAAAAAAGGGCACTTCGGAGTGTAAGGGCAAAAAGGGCATGTGCTCGGCACAGGTTGAGCCCTACCTGTGCACGTGCCTGTTGCTTTCCGTAAAGCTCTTGGATATGGGCCAAAAACACACAGTGAAGTCTTGTTCATTCTGGTTTATTGTTAAAATACATTGACAAAAATTTGAAGTAGAAGCAGTCTTCAAAATATTAATTAATATATTTAATTATTAGTAGTTGGATTTTATAATTTTATTTGAAGTATTATTGTAATGTAAAAGATTTAAAGAAATTTCATTTATTTAATTTATTACAAGTATTTAGTAACTGAATATGTTTTTGCATTTTTAAAATTTTATTTAAGTTTTATTTTATTTAAAATTAATTAATATTATTATCTTACTATTTATTTTCAAGTATTAAAAATGATGCAACTGTTCAAGTATATAGTAACTTATTTTTTTATCTTATTATTGAAGTTTTATTTTATTTTTAATTATTATTAATTGTTTTTAATTAATCTTATTTATTTTCAAGTATATAGTAACTTTTTATAGTAACTATATATATATATATATATATATATATATATATATATATATATATATATATATATATATATATATATATTGAATTATCGATCTTCTTCTGCTGTCAGAATCTTTACTTTTCAGAATAACTTTGTCTCAGTATTTTTTAAATGAAAATTTTATTGACATTATATTTATTAAACAAACTTTGATTAAGTAGCTGATTTGAATAAGTATCATCTTCCTTTATATATATTTGGTATTTGTCTAAATAATTTGTGCCTTTTGCCACATTGTATCCCTAGAACATTGAATTTAGAATCTTTGTAAAAAATGATTTCCTGAACTTTTCCAGTTTCATACAAACCCGTCCCTAAATGCCAAACTAGAACAAAACCTGAGAGAAGTGGTCAGTTTCCGGTCAGAAGAAGCTGCGGTGAGCAGATATTTCCTCATATTGAGAGTTTTTCCCTTGTCACCAGCGTCTGTCTTCACCGCAGCTGTGTTTGTTTACTGTCCGTGGAACCCAATATCTCTAATTACATGAGCTTCAGATTTTACCACCTTCATTTTTCCGTCAGTTTCCATTAATCCACCCACCTGCTCTCTCTTCTTTTCCTCCATAACTCTATTATCCGTCCACACACTAAGCCTTCAGATAGATAGTTTCTTACTCTCCGTTTTATTCACTTTTCTCTGTCCAGAAACTCCCTCTCGCCGCTTTTCCCACTTCCTCGTTCCCAGTAACACCAGTTTTGGATATCGCACAGATCTCTTGCCAATCTTTCATTATTTCTTCCTTTAATCTCTCTGGAAGTGTGAAAGTTTCTCCTATAATTCTGCTGAATCCCTGGAGTGTCAAACATTAGGAAAATAAAAGAGGACTGTTCTATTATCGGAGAGACTCCCTCTGGATGCTTTCTGTTATCATATTATTTTAATGACTACTAGTTAAAAGATCTCACCAGTGGCTTTCAAGAAAAAAAAAAATTCTGAATGTTAGAATAGGAGTGTTGTGATAATAATTACATTATAAGCGGCTAAATGTACCTGAAATATCTTGAAACTAAATACATTTACTTGGTTAAACAGATTTTACACTTGTCACAACAATACTTGTACAATTATTCAACACTTCTACATTTATAAAAAAAATATATATATTTTTTTAGATCGAATGTTAACATTAGTTAGTGCACTGTGAACTAACATGAACAACATTTTTTATTAACTAACATGAAATAGGTTAATAAATGCTTTAAATAAAAGCTGTTCATTGTTAGTTAGCCTCTTAGATCTCAACTATAAAATCAGAAATTACTTAGAAAATAATTCATTTTAATTTTAGTTAGTATTTTAGTTTTTTTTTTAATGTTTTTGTCATTTTTATTAGTTTTTGTTCATGTCTGTATATATATATATATATATATATATATATATATATATATATATATATATATATATATATATATTTTTTTTTTTTTTTTTTTTTTTTTTTTTTCTCAAATAATGATTTTTGCAATGTATTTGATTATATTGTAGTTAACTACTGTATAATAACCCTGAATTTGATGCGACCAGACAGGAACATTTTCATTAAATAACTTAGATCTGGGTCTGTTCTTCAAATAAAGCCATCATCTGGCATTTAATATTGACTACTTCTCTGAGGGTTTTGTGGTATTTTTTTGGTCCTTATTGAGGCTAACCGGTATGAATCGCCTTGTATGACAAGCTTTCAGTCATTAGTCTCGTTTTTTTAAGTATTAGGCCACAAGACCCGCTGACTTTGATCAATGATGCTGTGACGGCAAAGACTTAGAGAGCGTTTCCGAGAGTTTCGGGTCTTTTGATCGTCCGTTCAGAGAGACAGTTTTCCCCCAAACCCAATACAAGGCCCGACATCACATTTTCAGTCTGTCTCCGGTTCTCCTTCAGTCATCGTATATCCAGTCGACTCACGCAGAATCAAACCCCATTTCCCCTTTAATACATCTGCCATCTGCAAAACAAATTTCCTGTTTTGAGACCCAACAAGATCTGACAAAATGAGAAAGCCCTGCACACTGATGCCTCTGGAAGATAGCGGACGAGAGAGAGACAGAGGAGGGAATCCAACAACAAAAGCAGACAGAAGGAGCGGGTGTAGAGAGGCTTGTTAGCGGCGGAGGAAAACATGTGACATCCTGGCCCTCGCTGTGCATCTACACGGTCGAGAGGAGGTCGCTTCTCTCCGTTCAGCTTGCATGAGGTCTTCATGGCTCAGCGCTGATGCTGCAGGGAACGTGGCCAACCACAGCGTGTTCGGTCCAGAACAGATGAGGCTGCAATACACCACAAAAGATCCCTTTAATCACAAATCAGAATGCATCTAAAGATGATCTGTTTTTATCAGTGCATGCAGTCCCTGAGGATTCAAACCCATGACCTTGACACTGACTTACCAACAAGAACATCCCTGTTATGCTGAATTGAAGAAGACAGACGCTCAAAAGTTGATCTGAAGACCCTAGAATGAAACATTATGAACTTTTCATCTCATTATGAGCTGAATGATCAGGACCTCGTACAACGACAGCAGTAACCGTACATCAGGATTATTCACAGATCCAGTCAATCTCAAACAGTACACACACACACAAACACACACACACTATTTATATATATATATATAAATTACTTGATATATTTGAAATTGATAATCCAGGAAAAATCACAGAAAACCAAATCTCCAATCGTAGGAAATGGTTTAAACCCTTTGCACAGCACTTTTTGCTTATTTTTTTACTCAATCTGAACGAAGTACTTCTATGTTTGCTTGTAACAAGCAATTTCGTCAATAGACTTCTGAATAACATTGCATCAGTTTATCAGAAATGTTAATGGATGCTTATCCCCGGTAACGTCTCGTAGCTCTCTCTATTTTCCCAGTCGTCCTGCTCTCATGAAACTTGGCCTTTTCCCGAAGCCTTAAGGGAGACATATAGTGATGGCATTTTAACATTTCTGGAATACGTAATGTGACACAGATCCTTCAGATTGACCCAAACGACCGGTCGCTCGTGACTGCTGGCACTTTATGAATAATTCTGAAGCCAATAAACAGATCTGTTGACAAGAGTGAGTTACTTACCGCGCTTAAAATTCATGGGCCGACGGGACAAACAAAACGGCACTTGGAGAGGGAGCATCGGTCCGAATACATCAATACAAATGATCCTCGGAGGAGCTGAGGGGAAAGCTGTCACCATCTGCAGCTGTGGAGAGATGTGATGACACGAGTCCAGGGACAAACGCTGGAAACATATCTGAGAGACAAGCAGTTAGGAGGCAATTAAAGGCTATAATGTAGTGATGCAACTCGGTCGAATCACATATTCAGAAATCATACTTGCAGTTAAGCATTTAGACTACACAAAGCCAGCGGACGACAGGGTGACATCTCACAGTGAGGTCAGAGGTCACACAGAAACAAAAACACATCTCAGAGGAGTTTAAGTGCCCTTGGGAAGACACGTGCACACACACACACACACTTCTAGAGCCACTGGGAGAAATCCACTAATTAGATCTAAATGTCGAGAGCTTTTACAAGAGGAACAAAGTGATCTGTTTTCAGCGTAAATGAAGATGAGCATGTAAAAATCCTAACAATAGCAACACTGGATGTGTATATAAGGCCACGTCAAATTAGTGTCAGCAGCTTCCTGAAGTGTGGCGTGATGTCCTCCAATTAGAGCCAGTTTGAGCCTATTTCTTTTGATTATTTATCGTATAATTACCGTACATGCAGTTGTTCTGACTACATTTTATTCTTTTAAACAGCTGGCTCCACATTCATTTCTAATCAGTTTTAGACTTTTGACAAAAAAATGTACAAAATCAAGACAAATGTTTTCCTAAAGTAGGTGAATAACTAACGCTGATCATGTGGTCATGTACAGAGAATCAAATGTATTTGTTTCCACAGAGCTCGTCATTAAAAATTGTTATTCTGACTATAATTTTAAATAAAAACCTGTGTTACAATAGGTAAAGAAAAAACGAGTTTTCGGAGCCCATTATAGCTTTATGAAATGGCCACATGACTAAATAAATCCTTTTATTAGTTTGTGGATTTGCTTGAGCTAGAAAGAACTACTGAACATAAATAAAATGTGCAAAAGGATTTTGAAAAAATACCCTTAGAAAGATCTACTGCATTACTGCATTCAAACTTCCAAACTGACTCAAATGATTTGCGAACCAGCTCCGAACTCCCGAACTGACTCAAATGAATCACTCTCCGAACTCCCTAACTGATTCAAAGTAATTCACGATCCCCAAACTGACTCAAATGATTCGCGATCCCCAAACTGATTCAAATGATTCGCGAACCCTATACGAACTCTCGAATTGATTCAAATGATCCGCGAAGCCGCTCCGAACACCCGAATTGATTCAAATGATTTGCGATCCCCAAACTGACTCAATGATTCGCGAACCCGCTCCGAACTCCCGAACTGACTCAAATGATTCGCGATCCCGCTCCGAACTCCCAAACTGACTCAAATGATTCGCGAACCCGCTCCGAACTCCCGAACTGATTCAAATGATTTGCGATCCCCAGACTGACTCAAATGATTCGCAAACCCGCTCCGAACTCCTAAACTGATTAAAATGATTCGCAAACCCTCTACGAACTCCCGAACTGACTCAAATTATTCGCGAACCCGCTCCGATTTCTCAAACTGACTAAAATGATCCGCGAAGCTGCTCTGAACTCCCGAACTGACTCAAATGATTCGCGATCCCGCTCCGAACTCCCAAACTGGTTCAAATGATTTGCGCTCCATGATACTCCGAACTAGGAAGAATTAGGAAGCGTGCATTGTGAAGAGCGCTCTGAAAAGCGGCAGTGAAGGATTAAAACCTCTACTAAAACAGATGTTCAAATGAACGTACCGGTACGCTAAAAGCATGTTCTGGGTGCACGGAGAGGTGGTGGTACGCTCAAGAGCTATATTTGGAAGTGGCGGTACCGAGTACCCACTTAAAGCGCTGTTTTTAATTATAAATAAAGAAAGGTGAATCTCAGTAGATCAGTCCATTTAACATAAAACATCTCCACAACTAGCTCCCAAAATAACTGTTATCACCAAAAAAAGTGTTTAATATGTGTTTTGATTACATATCTTAAATTGTACTTAAATTACCCATATATACAATAAAACATAGTAATTTAGCACATTTAATTTCAGAGGTATTTTGTTGAGAAGTTAACAGGTCCTGAGTGAGTTCATCCAAACTGAAAATCTCCCAGCGGAATAAACCACAGCGCTAATGAATCCTCAGCGGCGTGCGGCAACATCACGCAACAGCGATGCACTGATTTATGATTCCTCGGACACAATACTGTAGAAGAAGTGTCGGCATCAGGTGCTGGAGTGTGAACGAGAGCACTTAACGTGGATCAATGTGATACAGCAAGACGTCGCTAAAGCCAAACATTACTCTAACACACTTCCCTTGTGAGAAACACTATACAAATCTATACTCTATACTATACAAAGACTGGGTTTACTCCCTCATGGAGGCTGCTAAACAGCTTTTTTCATGTTCCTGATCACCATAGGGTACAAGGTGAGCATGTAACCTAAACACAAACTGCACTGTTTTATAAACTTCTTATAAAGAAAAGCCCTTTAAGTGGTTTAAAGCATTGCCCTTGGATGACCAAATTTGCACTTTATTGATGATAGATACTGTTTGCAGACAGATGGATGAACCATGAATCTAAATGAAGATTGCATGGATACTTTTTCAAGCCGTTTTCTTATAATGGAGAATCCATTAAATAAAGTGCACACTACACTTTACATAACAGTCTAGTGCCACATTTACACAGCAAAGATGGAAGAGAAGCGCTAGGTGTCTGCACAGACTGTTTAATGCTGCTCAGAGGTGGCTTAAATCCATGCATCAAGTTAAGGCTGCTCTGTGCCTTCACCAAATTCAGTGTAAAGACGTAAAAGCCTGATTTAATTAAGCCTGCTCTGAGCCACGTCAATCAGTGCATACACTTGTATTTGTATCTGTGTAAATGCATAAAATACTCTGAGCAGCATCAAAAAGTCTTTGTAAAGACACTTAAATGCCACTTCTGTGCCACCGTTGCAGTGTAAATTTTGCTTTATATAGCAATTACAACTGTATACTTTGAGAATAGAGCTGAGATGGGTCTAAGCAGGTATAATTAAGTCTGGCTTTTATGCATCATTGCACCTTTACACAGAATTCTGAGCACTAGCTGTGTAAAGATGCCATAAGTGTGTAAATTAAAAGATGCGAATGCCACATAATGTAACCAAACAACACAGATAATAGAACAAAAAAAAAAAAAAAAGAAATAAATAAAGAACAAAAATATAGTCATTAATGGCTCTCTCACTATGACAACTAAATGATTAGTTTCTGATATCTATAGATCTTTTATCATTCACATGCATGTATAAAAAGTCACCCCCAAATTAATTTTGTTATCATTTACTCACCCTCATGTTGTTCTAAATAAAAAAAAAAAAAAAAAAAAAAAAAAAAAAAAAAAATTGAATATATATATATATATATTGAAGATTGTTGGTAAACAAAATAGCTGGTAGCCATTGACTTCCATAGTATGTTTTCCATACTATGAAAGTCAATGGCTACCAGCAACTCTTGTGCTCACCAAACATTTTCATCATCTTTTGTGTTCAGCAGTAAAAAGAAACTCATACAGCGAGGTGAGGGTGAGAAAACAATGACTGTGACCCAAAAAGAATTTTTGGTGATTGTTTTAGTGCATTAATCCATTTTAAATGACCATAAAAAAGTAAACACACACAAAACTTTACAGACAGCCTCATCTGATCATGTCATTACATTTCCATTAAACTCCAGCAATCATGATACTGAGCTGAAGGTCACCGAACCCGTTTCTCAAGAGCACCTGTGTTTAGCCAAGAAAGAGCCAGTGACACACAAAACACATCATATTCCCCTTGATATCCACCCACCTTTACTGCTAATGGAAAACTAATGAAAGGATGCGTCTGTACACCGTACAATATCATTTTAAACCTGAAATTGTTGACTACAAATAGCCATCTACTCAAGATCCATTGAGGACGAGAGCCAGCGACATGTAATTTACTCGCATGGCTCTTTGTGGAGTGGCTGACCGGACCTCCTCCGCTTTAATCAGAGCTAGATGAGGAAGGCTAATTTCCTTCATCTCTTCAGAGGCGGCGTGTGTGTTGTTCAGAGCTGTTTACTCAGCAAATGAAATCGTAGCTTTAGCAGGCTGAGGTCAATAGTTCAGTGAAACACATTTAGTTCATCAAAGACGTGCAGTTCTCCGAGTGTTTACTCGCTTTTATCTTCAATGGAGATTGTAGCTTTATCTATGAGAGCATTTTGCATGAACTGTTCACCCAGAAATTATAGTTATTTTCATTTACTGACTCGTGTGGAGCACTTAAGGAGATGTGAGGATAATGATAGGCCAATGCTTTCAAGCAACAAAAATGAACAAACGATCATAATATATATAACTAATAAGTCTCTTCTGCTTGCTCATCAGTGCTGCTGCTTACATTTGACCAAAAATACAATAAAAATAGTAACACTGCAAAATATTATTACAATTTCAAATAACGGTTTGAACATATTTTAGAATGTTATTTATTTCAGTGATGCACAGCTGTATTTTCAGCATCATTCGTCCAGTCTTCAGTGTTACATTCTGTTCAGAAATCATTCTAATGTGATGTTTTGCTGCTCAAGAAAGGTTTCTGATTATTATTAAACAGTTGTGCTGCGCAATATTTTTTTCAGGATTCTATCATGAATAGAAAGTTCAAAAGAACAGCCTTTATTTGAAATATAAATATTTTGTAACATTATAAATGTGTACTTGCATACAGTTTGATTGAATTAAATTTGTCCTTTCTAAATAAAAATACTAACGCCCCCCAATTTTTGAACTGTAGTAAGTTTGTGTGTGTAAATAATACTAAGATAAAATGAAACGGTTATGAAGAAAGTTTCTGAAACATTAAAGCTGAAACAGAAAGTTGTGAGAACCCCAGGACACAAACAATCTCATAACACGGTACTGTATTTTCATTTTCTCTGTGGTAAAGGTGGTAAGAATATTATCAATAATTGTGTGTGTGCAGAATCCTGCCTCCAGGACCAGAGCTCATGTTGAGATGAGGGGAAGTCTGTGGATCACCAACGCTGGGGCTCAACAAACACTGACAAAACACTCGAAATAAATAATGATAAATAATGAATTAATATCTCAAACACAAAGCTTCTGACTGAAACAAAATAACAGAAATCATTAGATTCAGACACAAACTTTACAAAAATGTACATCAGAGACAAACTACACACACATAATTTTTACTCAATAACCCCCCCCCCCATTTAAAAAATAAAAATAAAAATACAATAATAAAAAAAAATTAATTGTTAATTTTTTAAAAATAAAAATAAGATACCTTACAAATTAAATTATTAATTATAAAATAAAAATAATGGAAAAACTACCATCAGTTTTTATACTAGGAAGCCAAGGTTTTTATTTTATTTTATTTTTAATCAGACTCCTAAAAATGTATAACCTTGTCGTGTTTCTTATTTGTAAGTCACTTTGGGTAAAAACTACTTTAAATAATAATAATAATAATAATAATAATAATAATAATAATAATAATAATAAAACATCATGTGGAATGGTAACATCAGAAGCCATTCCTCATTTGTAAGACTTTTTGAGTAAAACATAATAGGTAAATGAAATATAAATGAATCATGATGTAAACCCATCAGAATAAAAGCAATCATTCTGATGTAAAGGTGGCATTGCACCAAGAGACTGGCAAGAAAATGACCCAATGATGGAGGTCAAATTTGAAATCGTTTAGTTTTCACCGTTTTTAACACTTTCATGATCTGTTGAAGAAATGTTTCATATGAATCCGCCGGTCCACATCCGAACACAACAACACGCTTCCCAAACAAAGAGGCATGAAAGCGAGTTTGCAGCATGCATGGCGAACTTACCCACAGGATATGAGAACCAGGAATGGTGCCCTACTTTATCTAAATGCCAGAAGGGGTTGGGTAACTGATTTTGATGGATGGGATGGCGATATATTATCTGAAGGAGGGGCCCGGCGGCTCGTGGCAAGAGATGGAGGAAGACAGGTGCAGAGGCTGGAAGATGCCACGTGCGTTTACAGATCCTGCCAGAACAGAGTCACATGGCTCGGCTTTTTTAATGCCATTTAGACAGCAGGCTGTTGGAGAAGAAGAGAGGGAGGGAGGCTGCTACAACAGCACAGAGGAAATGAACTGTTCCACATCAGTAAATATTGGAAGGGAGCATTTGGAGAATGCCAAAAGACGGCACAAAGCCAACGGTGCATTTTTATTCATGCCGTGTGACGGCTTAAGGGCATAAGCCAATATAATACATCTGCCATGATGATAAGACCGTCCTACATTATCATAATAATCAAAACTTATATTATTATCGGATAGACAGTGGAGGAGGAATTCACATTCACCTCTAATGTTCTGAAAGGTGCGTCATGCACCGGTGAAAGTCAGTCGCAATTTACTCTGCCAAAAATATTCAACGCGTTATAATCTGAATGCAATGTGAGTGATAAACACAGCCATGCAAAACTGCCAGCATGCTGGGGTGTTATGAACAGTTTACAGGGTGTTGCTTGGTGTGTATTATCTGAAATGAGTCCAGTGATATTTAGGTCTCTAGATATGGCCTTATTTATCATGCATCTGTGGGATTTATAGCTGGTTTATCTTCAAGCAGATGAAAATCACACTTAACACCACTGCTCAATTAAAAAAAATAAGTATTCCAAATAAACGAGAGACCAGTGATTCTTTCATTACGAATGTATTTTGCATACGTGTTACTGTCCTAATTAATGATGAAACATAATCATCAATTCAAACAATAACAGTACATACCATTTCTTTAACATTTTCTATATATACACATTTCGTCTAGAAACCGTTTGTTGACATGTAAAGATCCTAAAATAAACTTTAGTTAGTTTCGTGTACAGATAATAGTCCTCCCTGTTTCTTCACCGGTTGGTGGTTTGGCAATGCGGAGGAAATGAAGGCAAACACTTCCTGTTCTCCCTCCGAGTCTCAGATGGTTTGTGCTTTGGCTGCGTGCAAGAAAAGAGTGAAACGATCCAAAAAAAGACAAGAAAACCAAGCCACAAATGTCATTTCAGTCCAGTTCGAGACGCCCATGATCACAGGTCTTATGGTGGATGGAGACCCAAACCAAACGCCATCAATTCTTCACACATCTCACATAAATATACTCCTCTGTGTTTGATTCGGATCTTATAATAAACCTACCAGATGTCGAGTTAAACTTGTGCAGATGTGAGTTATAATCAGGCTCAGACAGAATCTGCCTCACAGTTGTTAATGTCAAGATCTGGATATTTTATCTATCACAAATTGATGTGATAGAGGCAGGTGGATGAAGGAGGGGACTTGTTTGAGGTGAATATATATATATCTTGCATTAGGTTTCATTGTCTTTCCCAGTTGCCTTTTGTTTTTTCTTGTTTTATGCATAAACCTCACTCAATGCATTTGGATTTTTGCTTAAAACAGGATTTAAAAACCTTCCAATTTCATGCTAACTTCCTAAAAAACACATTCTGTCCAAGCCTGATGATAACTGACCCCTCGCCTGTGTTGCCGTGTACTATATCATCAGACAAGCGCTCGCTCCTTTCTAATGCAAGTCTATAGAGGATCTGTCTGAATAACGATAAATGCATTTTTCAAATCTTTAAATAAACCTCGAGTAATAATTTAAACCTTCACCCTCATTCCCAAATTAACATGTAAGATGTCAGCCAGAATTGTCAAAAATAACTTAAATTTTTAGTATTTTTGGCTGGTTTAAAAGTAAAATCTAAAAGTATCTGAAAATCAACAAGATTAGTCTACTTGAGAAGCAACACTGCATCCGATATTGAATAAGACACGTTTTTTTTTTAGACTGATTTTTCCATTTGTTTTCAGCTTGTTTATACTTAAAACAAGTTAAAAATATGCAGGGGAAATGCACTTGTATTAAAGATTTAACCTCTAAAAACAAATCCTAATAACTTATGGATTGCTGATTCTCTAGTAAATGCATCTGGTTTCAAAGATGTTTAAAATATTTACATTTTAGATGTCTGTACCGGAAAACAAGTCCTTATTATTGTTATTCTTGCAGTGTACTATGGCTCCAATACAAATGCATGTTTTTTTAAATTTATTTAGACACTGCAAAAATTTTATTTATTTATCAAATTGATTATTTAATAGTATTTTTATCCTGTTTTCCAGTACAAACATTACATTTTTTTTTAAAGATACATTTACATGAGACTCAAAATGGCATAAGATATTAAGTCTTGTTTTCTGAAAGAAAGGACTCAAAATAAGTGCATTTTATAATGAAAATTGAAAAAAAAGAAAGAAAAACACTGTCAATGAGCTTGTTTTCGCTTTGAATTCTCCTTGTTTTAAGGATAAATTCACTTAATTGTTCAATTTTTCAGAAAACAAGACTCAACATCACGAGTCATTTTGCTGGCAATCTTGAATTAAATGTTTGGATAGTTGTACTGTAAAACAAGTAAAAATACTTAAGAATTGTTTTTGCAGTGCATGCCGTTTTATGTGCATATTGATTCAGATCATATAGTTTCTGCAGTGTAACTAGCTCTGTTCACTTACACTAATGTGATCAGCTGGGATTGTTTTTCTCTTTTCAGTGACTGCGAGAAGCATTGGCAGCCTCTGTTCACAGTCTCTGCCTTTTTTAATCACGTTACTGCGTAATTTATCAGTTTTGGGTCCAAAACGGCAGATAAAAGATCCTCTGTAATGTCACGCTTCATTCCAGCCCACATATGAATACCATCCAATCCATTTCTACACTTCCTGAGCACATTTTACTAACAATTGCACTGAGATCTGCAGGGACGTGCTTGTCTGAGTGAGCAACAGTAACTAAGGAGGCTGAGACTGATCGAACTGAGGTCACATGAGGTTTTAGTTCTTGTTCAACAACTTTGTCTCCTCTACAAAGTGCTCCAGAACGTAGATGATGAAATAATGATACGACTGAGTGAACCATCATCACATGGATTACTGAAACCAGACAGTGTGATTTTACATTATTGCTCAAAGAAAGAGGAATGAAAGTTATGCAAACATTAAAACGGTGGCAACGCAAAAAACAAGTGAACTCTGTTAGATAAAAAGGAATTATGTAAAAAAGTTCAATCCGAATGGCCACAGAGCATTAAGGCTAGAGCCACGACACACACACAAATTAAGGACAGCTCTGTCAGGTGCGCTATATTACACGAAGGCTTGTTTGCGCCCGACAGAAAAGATTCGCTTCTACATTCCGAGACGGTGTCAGAAAGTGAGCAAGGCTTCGGTCTCAGCAATGCTAATCCTGGCCGTGTTGTGAAAGTGGGTGTCCGGTGTGCAGGAGACGGTGGAGTCGTGTTCGCCTGTGTCAGCGTCAGCCGCTCTGAATGTACTTCTTAATAACCACGCAGCCGTGTCTGAAGAGCGGGCAGGGCATGCTCTGCTGCAGCGTCCACACGTTTGTACAGGGGTCAAAGGCCTCCATGGTTCCCAGCGCCGGACCCTCGCTGCTCACGATGCCACCGGTCACGTAGATCTTCCCATCCAGGACCACCGCACTGGAAAAAAGACGTTATTTCGGAACAAGATTACTTCCTTTTTTTTTTACCACTGATTTTCATTTTTTGAAAAAAAAAAAAAAACACATACAGTATTGTTCAAAATAATAGCAGTACAATGTGACTAACCAGAATAATCAAGGTTTTTAGTATATTTTTTATTGCTACGTGGCAAACAAGTTACCAGTAGGTTCAGTAGATTGTCAGAAAACAAACAAGACCCAGCATTCATGATATGCACGCTCTTAAGGCTGTGCAATTGGGCAATTAGTTGAAAGGGGTGTGTTCAAAAAAATAGCAGTGTCTACCTTTGACTGTACAAACTCAAAACTATTTTGTACAAACATTTTTTTTTTCTGGGATTTAGCAATCCTGTGAATCACTAAACTAATATTTAGTTGTATGACCACAGTTTTTTAAAACTGCTTGACATCTGTGTGGCATGGAGTCAACCAACTTGTGGCACCTCTCAGCTGTTATTCCACTCCATGATTCTTTAACAACATTCCACAATTCATTCACATTTCTTGGTTTTGCTTCAGAAACAGCATTTTTGATATCACCCCACAAGTTCTCAATTGGATTAAGGTCTGGAGATTGGGCTGGCCACTCCATAACATTAATTTTGTTGGTTTGGAACCAAGACTTTGCCCGTTTACTAGTGTGTTTTGGGTCATTGTCTTGTTGAAACAACCATTTCAAGGGCATGTCCTCTTCAGTATAGGGCAACATGACCTCTTCAAGTATTTTAACATATGCAAACTGATCCATGATCCCTGGTATGCGATAAATAGGCCCAACACCATAGTAGGAGAAACATGCCCATATCATGATGCTTGCACCTCCATGCTTCACTGTCTTCACTGTGTACTGTGGCTTGAATTCAGAGTTTGGGGGTCGTCTCACAAACTGCCTGTGGCCCTTGGACCCAAAAAGAACAATTTTACTCTCATCAGTCCACAAAATGTTCCTCCATTTCTCTTTAGGCCAGTTGATGTGTTCTTTGGCAAATTGTAACCTCTTCTGCACATGCCTTTTTTTTAACAGAGGGACTTTGCGGGGGATTCTTGAAAATAGATTAGCTTCACACAGATGTCTTCTAACTGTCACAGTACTTACAGGTAACTCCAGACTGTCTTTGATCATCCTGGAGGTGATCATTGGCTGAGCCTTTGCCATTCTGGTTATTCTTCTATCCATTTTGATGGTTGTCTTCCGTTTTCTTCCACGTCTCTCTGGTTTTGCTCTCCATTTTAAGGCATTGGAGATCATTTTAGCTGAACAGCCTATCATTTTTTGCACCTCTTTATAGGTTTTCCCCTCTCTAATCAACTTTTTAATCAAAGTACGCTGTTTTTCTGAACAATGTCGTGAACGACCCATTTTCCTCAGCTTTCAAATGCATGTTCAACAAGTGTTGGCTTCATCCTTAAATAGGGGCCACCTGATTCACACCTGTTTCTTCACAAAATTGATGACCTCAGTGATTGAATGCCACACTGGTATTTTTTTGAACACACCCCTTTCAACTAATTCAACTAATTGCCCAATTGCACAGCCTTAAGAGCGTGCATATCATGAATGCTGGGTCTCATTTGTTTTCTGAGAATCTACTGAACCTACTGGTAACTTGTTTGCCACGTAGCAATAAAAAAATATACGAAAAACCTTGATTATTCTGGTTAGTCACATTGTACTGCTATTATTTTGAACAAAACTGTACCACCTAGAACCTATAATAATGTGAAATAAAATACCACTACAACATACTGCTACTAATAATAATAAAAACAAAAAAGAAAGATTATTAAACTAAACTTTTTTTAAATAAAAATGCTAATAATAATAAAGAGATTAAATATATAATATAAAAACAATAAGAGGTTATCAGACAACCCTGAGCCTATTATTAATTGTTATTATTAAAAACAAACAAAGATAAAACGGCAGAAAAAAATATAACAATAACTAAAACAAATAAAAGTGATAACAAAATTAATAATAATAATATATATATATATATATATATATATATATATATATTAGAAAAAACAATAACAACAAATATACAGTGGCACAGTAAACCAGTGATTTTATTCTTAACTAAAATTAAATCAATACATTTTTTTACTTGAAATAAAATAAACATTAACATTAAACATTAACTAAAAAAAACTTTAAATTATTTTATTTCAGCTTTTCATTTACATTAACTGAAAGTAATAAAATACTAAAAATGAATAAACTAAAACGAATGAATAAAAAATGATAAAAATTACAGACATATAAAAATGAAAATTTATTAAAAAAACAACAAAACTACTAAAACTTTAAAGTGAGAAATAATAATTTTTTTAAATTATATTCAAAAATATAACATATTATCAATAAGAAACTGTCTACACCTAAGTAGATTTCATACACTATAAGCTAACCCAAAACTGCTATATCTTCTAAAGCTGAGGGCTTTAAGTCTTGGCCTGCCATTCTCCTCTTAATGCAAAACCTTGTTCGCTGGTTCAGTTTCTGATTGGACCGAACACAGTGCTAAAATACTTTGGCAATGTTGGAGTTGTGAATTGGCACCAGACTGTGTAATCCTCTCAGATTCTCGGCCCTAGTTATTCGAGAACAAATTTCTGGATTTTGAACCACATATACTGTACATAAGTGTGATGATAAAGATTATGTTCCCATTTGCCATCTTACATAAAGGCTCGGTATTGTAAAACTGTCTAACTGATGGATGAGACGAATCATCTACCTCCTAATCTTCTCTTTGGGCCGTATTCATTTCAAGCCCTTGACAGGCTTCAAAATGTTAATGCAGAAACTCATGCGAGTATGACTGTAACTGACGTGTCGTTTCGGGAAAACATATTTGTATCACAAATACACAGTGGAAGCATAAAAGGTGTCTGTGTGTGTTTTGGGAGGACCTGATGCTCTAGTGATTGTTTGGCAGCTCATTCATGCTTCATCTGCTGCTGAGCTAATTGCTGCCTCTGCTGCGAATACCAATCAGCGTTGAAAGCAAATCGGGCCCAAAGCACGACCCTGGGGGACACCGAATAAAATCTAAAGAGTGAGCAGGGGAGGCTTTGTGCAAACTGGAACACATCGCTTTGACAATGTGCTTTTCCCAGCTTGATCCATCTGCATTCACTTGATGATGGTTGTTAATGCTCATTATGTTCATTAACATTACGTAATGGTAGCAGTTATGGGGCGAGAATTGTATTTTTTTGGGTTATTTGAAAACGACTGCAACACATTTACATGCATTTCTCACTAAATTAATAAGGACAATAACAATAAAGATTACTTTGTCAAAGCACTAAAAACTAAAAAACAAATGCATTTTAGACAGCTGGAGTGGAAGCCTGTGGTGTACTATATATATATATATATATATATATATATATATATATATATATATATATATATATATATATATATATATATATATATATATATAAGCTTTAAGTACGTTTTTTGACTAACTAAAGCATCTAAAAGTGTCTAATCTTGACTATAAATACTTGATTTGAAGAATATGTAAGTGTTCACATGAAGTAGCCTCAACAAGACACATGATTTGAGGTATAATTCATGTCTGTAATGCAATATAAACTGAGTAACTATATATTTTCCAGTTTATGGGACCTTTTGAGTCGTAATTGGTGAGAAATGATGAAACTATGTGTGCTTTAAATCACATGACTTGGTGAGTTTGATACAAGCTCCGAACCAGTGATTTGAACGCAAAAGTTTCATAAATTTTTCAAAGCTTCAATTAAGCAATGTTTCACTCTATTAGCATTTTGGATTTAGTGTACAAATTCAAATTCTCAAAACAGAGTGGTATTACTTAGGAAGTAATACTACTGATGCACCAGTACAGCAAACCTATACTCCTATATATATATAGCTGTATTTATACAATCATGAACGGTTTAAGTAGTCACGACTAACTAGCTTTCTGACAGCTCTTCTTCTTCTTCTTCCATAGCCTAATGCTGGTCTTACCTGCAGAACTGTCTGGAGTGGTTCATGTTGGGTCCTGCTTTGATGTTTCCCTTGTCGGGGTCGTATATGGTGGTGGCTCTGGCATACGCTCCTCCGAGGATGAAGATATATCCATTCAGAGTCACCGCAGGGGCGTATTTGTTATCTGAACAATGGGAGAATAAAACACAAGTCACCAATTTTGTGAGTTGGAAGTCAAAACACAATGTAAAAACACAATAAAACCAGTCCATAAGTGAATGAATTGCATTTTGGATTGCAATCTTGCAATCAGGAATGGCGGCACAGATGAATCATTCAGAGTAAGACCAGGAAGACGTATTAAAGTACATTAGGTCAATTGGCTTCATGCTGACTTCAGATAAATGTCTTGTTAAAGCATCACACCTCATCTTATAAACAAGATAACAAACCCCATTTTACAGCAGAGATGTAAACAGTAAGCATATTACGTTTCATTTATTGAGAAAGCCAAGCAACAGCTTATTAATTTCAACAATATATGAGTCTAACAGTAACAGCTGAGGTCATTCTGTTGACTGTCCAATTGTAAATCAATAGCCCTGTTCCAGCACATTATGTTGGCATGAATGTGGTTAACTTCTTTGATTTGAGTAATCAAGCAGGGGAAAACACATAAATAATTGATGAGTGGCAAATAATTGAATTGAATTCGCATTCAACCCAGCAGCTGTGACTTCAACCTCAGCCGCTGAAGAGAGACGGGAGAACATTGAGCTAATTAAATCTTGAGCCTTTTCAGATTTGGAGTGAGACCTCCTGGGAAGAACAGATATTACAAATAATGTAAAAAACTAAGGAAGAGGAGGAAAGATGAATAAATAATGGTCAGAAATAGAAGCGTGCATGCTGTCCATGTGCAATGGGCAATACTGAACACCAAACAAGATAAATATTTGATCTCACTTAATCTATCAAAGTTAAGCGATGCTCTAATCACAAGATAAATACAAGATCACCACCACAGTCCATTGGTACTGAGACATATTTAAGAACTGAGACATATTTCACCACACAATAAATTAATTAATAAAACAATTATATATATATATTGATTCATTTATTGTTTATATTTATGTATATGTTTGATTTTGTGTGTGGCTTCAATCTGTATTACAATAAATGAATAAATAATCTTTATTTAATCTTTAATTATAAATATTTAATAATGCATTATTGTGATGCAAAAATTTCTAAATTATGCAATACAAGCAAAACCATAGAAATAAATATTATTTAAATTATAATTTTTGTACTATTTAAAACAATGACATTTAAATAAAATTTAACAATATTTACATTATCTGCATAAAAAAACTCATTGTAATGCAAAAAGAGAGAAATAGAAACATTTTTATTTAAATGTAAATATAAACAAAATATATTAATTGAATTAAATAACATTTTCATTATTGTAATGATATATACACACACACACACACACACATTATAGCAAGCACTTTTTTTTTCTGAAATGAATCACGATTAATCGCACCTAACATTAAAGTTTTTAAATATACTTCTATATTGCAATAATTTCACATCCAATCTTAAGAAACAATATAAAGTTTAATGGCATCTTTTTGACTGAAGGCAAGTATTTCTTAGTATTCTATACCAAATTATTTCCGTTTTAATAGAACTACAAACAAAAATGAATGCGATTTTTAATATTGTAATGCACAAAATATGATTTATTATTTACATAATTTCTGTATTATTTAAATTAATTTCCTGGGTTTATTGCGGTTTAGTTGACAGTGTTTGTGGTCTGTAAGTAAATAACCACTGGAGATAGTTTAGACTCTTCCCTTAGAACAAACAAACAACAACAACAACAAAACAATTAAAAACAGTGAAATGTGACCTAGTTGTTTTCACCTTCTGCCTCTCTGGAGTTGTTTTCTGAACTTTCTTTGCAGTGTTTCTCGAGGGAATCTCCGTCTGGCATCAGTTCTCTGCTTGACCGCACATGTTTGAGGATGATTTGGAGTGAATCTGAAGTGTCAATCATCCTCACTCATGTGGCACAACTACTAAACGGGGCTCTTGAAGGAATATCGCACACAAACAGCAGTGGTGCTTTTAGTTAAAGTTTCACACTTCCATAAATGTGGCTATAACACCAAAGCCCTTCGTCTCCCCGATGCGTTCCATGTCTACGGGCGGCTCTTCTCCACGGCCGCTTTATTTACATGTTAAACACAGAACACAATACAGTACAGCAGGAGCCCGAGCCTGTCCCACTGCGTTTCTGGCCTGTCAAACACAGTCAGTGTGCCAGCGGGAGGAAGGTGTTGTCATTCACAGACGCTTGACAATACTGTTCCCTGCCGATAAGACGGACAGAGATGAATAACTGCGAAAGGGAACATTAGGAAGATCACTGACAATTCTCTTACTGCTGACTGACCCAATCAAACTACTCCACGGCAGATCTTATCGTTTTTCAGTGCTCAATGTGTCACCAACAATGCAATAAATACTATACTGAACAAGAATTTAGGTCTGATTTTTCTGGTTAAAATATCTAAAAAGGATGGTCAGAAGCAACACTTGCATTCATGCTTAAGACTTGCATCTTTACCACAAGAGAATTCGCGCATTTCTTAAATTTTGAAGTATACTGTAAAAGTTTAAAACAAGCGTTTTAAAAATCTGCAAGTGCAAAAGACAAAATACTCTTATATTGCAATGCAATCTACAAAAATGTACTATTACGTGCAACGTTGCTTCTCAACTAAATTGATCTTGTTGCAACATTAGTTTGTTTTTTGACACTTTAACTGGATAAAAAGTACACACACACACAAAAAAAGACCAATTAAAGACTCTTTTAAGTAGTTATTTTTGCAGTGCACAGGAGAATTTTATCAGTCATTGTGTATTTCAGGCAAATGTTAATGCACTTAAATTTTGTAAATACTTTAATGCATTTATTTGAACAAAAACACTGTGAAAAGAGTAATATTTTTTAAAACTTATTAGCACTTGTTTAGCATCATTACTTCAGTCTTCAGTATCAAACGATCCTTCGGAAATCATTCTAATATGCTGAATATTTCGTAATTTTATCAACGATGAAAACGGTTTCATACTTTTGTGGAAACTGTGATTATTTGATACAGTTCAAAACAATATTGAAATACACATTGTTTCATTATAAATGTCTTTACTGTCACCTTTCATTACTTTAATGAGTCCTTCCTGAATAAAAGCATTAAATCAATCACATAAACCTAAACCGTGATCGGTTTTTATTGGGTTTGAGCCTGCAACCTTTACCTCCCCACATCTTTCAGCCGTTAGTCTCCACTGACCTACACTGCAATTACACGGCCATTTTATTATGCTACAGTCATTTTAGTTCCTCTACCACTGTTGACCGTTTCCATGGCTTTATCGATCGTGTCTGAAGTCAAATAACAAGACAATGAAGACTGAGGTGCTTTGTATTTGAGCCTTTGCTGGTTCTTACACAAACACGGCTGCAATAAACATATGATCCCTGGGCCACAATGTCCACAGCGACATCAGAATCAATAAGCGCCTCACGGTCCAGAGCAACATCGAAATCAATAAGCGCTCGAGCTGAGATGACGTTACCGGCTGAAACCCTCAAGAGTTCATTATCCACCAGCAACACTTGACATCACCAATGACCTTTCCAGATCGCACACAATAATCCAAATATCATGTCACATGCAGCTGGCCTTTGGAGATGATGTCCGCCGGCGTCTCTGAGCTTTGAGTCACCGGCTCTAAACGCTCATCATCTACTTGGCTGTTCGACCATGTGTGTGAGTGGATGTTTGCGTCATATCTCACTCTCGCTGCAATGAACGGCATAACTGCTAGGGCTGTGCAAAAAATCGAATGGGATTTTCATGCGCATCTCATCAATAAAGACGCTCCTGTAATTAGAAGTGCGTCTCCAGCATGTGCGTTTAGATCAGGGTTGCCAGGTTTTCACAACAAATCCTGCCCAGTTGCTTCTCAAACCTAGCCCAAGCATGTTTCCAGGAGGTTCCCCGATATAAATTGCTTCCCGGGATTAAAATATATGTTAAGAAACCAAAACTAGATCCTAGTGTACTGGCAAATTATAGACCTATTTCAAATCTTCCATTTATGTCTAAAATTTTAGAAAAAGTTGTGTCTGCTCAATTGAGCACCTTCCTGCATAAAAATGATCTGTATGAAGAATTTCAGTCAGGTTTTAGGCCCCACCATAGCACAGAAACTGCACTTGTTAAAATTAAAATTGACCTGCTCCTTGCGTCAGACCAAGGCTGCATCTCATTTCTAGTCTTACTTGATCTTAGTGCTGCGTTCGACACCATAGATCATGACATACTCATAGATCAATTACAAAAGTATTAGGTATTCAAGGGCAGGCTCTAAGATGGTTTAGATCCTACCTGTCCGATCGCTACCATTTTGTTTATTTAAATGGGGAGTCATCTAATTTATCATCAGTAAAATATGGAGTGCCACTAGGATCCGTCCTAGGTCCCCTTCTATTTTCAATATACATGTTGCCCCTGGGTAATATTATTAGAAAATACGGAATTAGCTTCCACTGTTATGCTTATGATACTCAGCTATATATCTCAACTAGACCAGATGAAACTTCCCAATTATCTAAGCTAACAGAGTGTGTTAAAAATGTAAAAGATTGAATGACAAATAATTTTCTCCAATTTAATTCGGATAAGACAGAGATACTAATTATTACAATTTTACAGTCTCTGCACTGGTTACCTATTAAGTTCCGTATCAGTTACAAATTATCATTACTTACCTATAAGGCCCTAAATGATTTAGCTCCTGCGTACCTAACTAGCCTTCTACCACGTTACAACCCATCACGCACCCTAAGGTCACAAAACGCTGGACTTTTGGTCGTTCCTAGGATAGCAAAGTCCACTAAAGGAGGTAGAGCTTTTTCACATTTGGCTCCAAAACTCTGGAATAGCCTTCCTGATAATGTTCGGGGTTCAGACACACTCTCTCTGTTTAAATCTAGATTAAAAACACATCTCTTTCGCCAAGCATTCAAATAATGTATCTTTTTAATTGTGAGTGTAGTTGCATCTGATCAAAGGTGCATTTTTATTCATTAGCTTGGGTTAAACTAATTTTACTTTGTTGGATCAGCAGCTATGCTAATGATGTCTGTATTTTGTTTCTATGTTTTGCCACGGGATTTACATCCCGTGGTAACTAGGATTTACACAAGCTCCAGTCCGGATCCAGAACACCTGAGAAGAGATGATGCTGACCCTCAGAGGACCTCAGATGATGCTAACCCTGAATGAACAAACAGAACTAACAATTACTGCTAAATGTGTGACTGAATCATATAATAACTTAATTAATAATATTGATAGTTCATCATCTAGCTGACTACGTCTTGTATTATTATTATTATTTTTTCTAAAATCCTGTCAAATGTGCACAAACTACTAGCTACTAATAAATATTGTAGAAACATAATTTTCTGTAAAGTTGCTTTATAACGATTTGTTTTCTAAAAAGCGCTATACAAATAAACTTGAATTGAAAATTGAATTGAATATGTTTTTTGGCAGGGTTGCCTTGGTAAAATTCACATTTTAGGGGCTAAATATTACGTTATTGGTATTGTCACTTCGACTTGCGGACATGAAAAACAACAACGCAGACTTGGCAACACTGGTTGGCCTTTACCGTATTTTCCGGACTATAAGTCACACTTTTTTTCATAGTTTGGCTGGTCCTGCGACTTATAGTCAGGTGCGACTTATTTATCTAAATTAATTTGACATGAACCGAGAGAAATAAACCAAGAGAAATAAACCAAAACCATCTATAAGTCGCATTTATTTAGAACCAAGAGAAAATATTACCGTCTCCAGCCACAAGAGGGTGCTCTATGTCTTCAATTTAGACTACAGGAGCATTGAGCAGCATAGAGCGCCCTCTTGTGGCTGCAGACGGAAATTTTTTCTCTTGGTTCTAAATAAATGCGACTTATAGTCCGAAAAATACGGTACTACACAGAGCCGTAATTCACTGACAATCTACACTAAATCGATTTAAAAATCTCAGGCGACCCTTTGTTAATTTTGTGTTAGTTGTCGGTAGACTATGGCTTTGTAAAGTAAATGCCGCTCCACCTGAACCAGTGTTGCCAAGTCTGCGGTTGGTTTTCATGTCTGTGGATTGAAGCGACCTCAATACCAATAACGTTATATTTAGCCCCTAAAATGCGAATTTTACCAAGGCAACCCTTCCAAAAAACGTATATTTTAACCCCCGGAAGCAATTTTTATTGGGGAACCTCCTGGAAACGCCCTTTGGCTAGTTTTGGACTAGTTTTGAGAAGCAACTGGCTAGGATTTGTTGTGAAAATCTGGCAACCCTGATCTGAACGCATGTGCTGGAGATATACTACTAATTACAGGATGCGCATGAAAATCATATACGATTTTTTTGCACAGCCATAATAACCGCGCTCACATTTCTGATGCATTATCTGATGCTTTTGAAGGAGTTTGATGTGACGCGTCAGACCTAATTCACGTTCAGTTACGTACATCAACAACTGGCTGGAGGAAGAGCTTGTTCCACAAAGATGACAGCTCTGTCATTATTTACTCACTCTCGTGTCGTTCTGAACCTGGACGCTGTTATTACTCCTGTGGAACTAGAATGAAGAATCTTCACACAGATCATAGTGACATCTTTCCAGCTCAGAAAAGAGCAAGAAAACAAGAAGAAACACAATAAAAGTAGTCCATAGGACTCATGCGCTACAAAAAAACTCACTGACAAGGAGAAACAAGGAGGAAAATCATCAGGAAATAACACCTTGTTTGTTTTGATATTTCAGTACCTTGGCAATAATCAGGAATAAAATATGTTTTTTTTTGTTCTACATTTAATTTTTATTTCAGTTAGAGTTTATTGTATTTCAATTTCTTATAAATTGTTTTTTTATTTATGATTTTAGTTTTAGAAATTTTGTCATGTGCTTTTGTTATTATTATTATTTTTTGTGTTTTAGTTTCTTTTAAATATATCTAGTTTTTGTAATTTTTTTATTTTTTTATTTCAGTTTTACCTTTTAGTTATTTTAGTAACTTGGAAATTCCCTGATAAAAAAATAAGATTTTACCATTTAATTTAATGTAGTTAAAGTTCATTTTATTTAAATTAACACACACACACACAATATTTTTTTGGATTTTAGTTTTAGTCAACTATAGTAAACCTGAGAAAAAAAACTCAGAAATATGACAATCCAATGAAGTGTATGCTTCAAATTACAACGTATATTTGGATCTGTTCCTCACAACACACATCATATCATATTTTAAGAGGACATAAATTACATGGACAGCTTCATAATAATTTAATGGTGTATTTTCTACAATCCACAAAAGAAGCTCGGACATTTTGCTTGTGTTTCACAACACTTCTGAGACATCATTATTTCTAAAGAATTTCTTATGTACTTATACATTTTTTGTTGTTGTTTTTTTAACTCTTTCCTTTGCTTTTACCCTTGTGGTGCTGTTAAATCATTGTGACTTTTTTTTTTTTTTACTTCACTGGAATAGTACAAAACTAATTAAATATTTCAGATATCAATCTCAAATTTGGAACATGATTTGTTAAGATTTAATTTTCTCAGTTTTAGAGTAAAACGTTTTAAAATATATATTTTCCATATACAATTAAAAAAATAGTATTTTTGTGCATTTTTTTAAACTAAGTATTTTCTTTTCAAAAATCAAAAATTCTAATTATTAAACAAAAAATATTATAAACTATTTTCAGAGATTGCAAAATGCTCTGAAACGTACAACAGATCCATGTTTTGATTTTGAACATGCAATGCTCACAGTAATTAAATGAAATCACGGCCTTTTGGCATTTAATACATCTAAGCCATAGATGCTGCACAAGATGAATTCTAGAGGAAAAGCATTAAGTGTAAAGACTTTGAGTCATCTGTAAATGTGAATGATGGTCTTGTCTAGTAGCAGAGAGGATAATTAGTGAGAAACTGTTGAAGGCATGCAAACACGAGAAACTCGTTACTAGCTAAGGTTGAGTTTTTATTATGCGTGCACTTAATGTTAGCAGAAACCGTTTACAGTGAAGCTCTGTTCACACTGACGACTGCTGGAGGACGCTGCAAATCTCATTAAAAACAAACTAATTCTGGTCAATTTGTTGCTGCAAAACGCCACTGCTTTGCTAAAGAACACACGCGCCAATTAGCTGGCCCAAAAATACTCTTTTAGAGATTTCAGACTAACCCCATTCAAGCAGATACAAGCTCATGCATCACCGAGATGAATATGAACTGATTCGCTTTAAAGTTCCTCGTTTATTCATGCATGCCACACAAATATAACAAGACATTTATAAATCTTGCTGACTTACACTGGAGTTTGCAAATACAAAAGTGTGTTTAAAGAACAGCAATAAACAGATAATGATTTATCATCTTTCCTATCTATTGTCTTTCCTATGCTTTTTTTCTCATTTTGAAATCTCTTTGCTTTACAGTATTAATTGTAGATTAATTGTAGATTCTCATTCAGAAACATGGGGGAGATCAAATAACAACCAATAAAAATAACCATAATTCATCAAAAGAAGACCAATAAGCAATCACTTCGCATAAATGCATGATATTAACTAACTGCACTTTTACTAAGATTAATAAATGCTTTAGAAGCATTTTTCACTTTTATGTAATGTTAACTAATTATTGTAGTGTGCCTGTATATTTTAAACGTCAGACGTGTCTGTGAGAAAGGCTTGCAGCAGTCAGGGATATCCAAAATAACTTCTTCTGCTGACTAAAACTGGCAGATGAAGCTGGTTTCAGGGCGGTTTGAGTGTGGCTGTGTGTCCTTGTTCAAATCCACACTTATTTCTGCACTAATGGGGAAACGCTTGCTTTTCCAGCGGTAATGAAACGCCCGAGTCCTGCTCTCGCTGTGTGTCCCTCAGGGCTGCTTTCGCCTCTGAGACACAGGTTCCTTCTCCCTTGAGCGTCCCTCCACCCACAAGCTGAAGATCTCTGGCGTGTGTCAAAATGCCAAATACTAATGAGGTCAAATACTAGTGAAATCCCATGAAGTTATAGTTTCTCAGTTTCAGAACTGTCTAATGCAAAACTTTAGGCATACAATGCATCTGATGGGGGGCCTGAAATTATCCATGCATCCATGCAAGAGTTGTAAAATATATTTCCATACATTTACAGTATATTATTGCACTAGCGTGCGAAAGCTTGGCTTGGAATGCTTTTTGCATTTATTTGAGTAAAAACACAGTAAACACAGTAATACTGTGACATAAAAATTACCGTTTTCTATGTAAATACATTTTAAATTTGTAATTTATTTCTGTGATCAAAGTTGAATTTTCAGCATCATTACTCCACTCAATGTTTAAAACTAAAACAGTTGTGCTGCTTCACAACTGTGTAATTTTTTGCATTCTATTTTGAACAGTATTTGTTCAAAATAGGAATCTTTTGGCTTATTTACCGGCATATTTGATCAATTCAATGCATCCTTTCTGAATAAAAGTATTCATATAATACTTCATACTGACCTCAAAACTTTCGAGCAGTAGTGTATGTGACTGATAAGCTCTCATACCCAGAAGACAGCAGGTGAGGAGCAGAGTTTGCACTTCAGTAATTGTCCCGAGCGCTCTTACCGATCATTGGCGACTCAATAAAGCTCCAGGCGTTGGTTTGAGGCACATATGACTGAAGGACTCCAGCAGAGCGGCCGGCCTCGTTCACTCCCCCAAACACATAGATCTTCCCCCCACACACCGTCGCCGCCGCAGAATGGACAGGTTTGGGCAAAGGAGCCACCATCTCCCACTGGTTAGTGATGGTGTCGTACCTGGAGAGAAAATGAAACGCCATTCATCCTGGAGCAACAGACAGAGCTGAATTCAAAGTGCCTTTTTTAGAGAGAACATTGCTCTGTTTGATTCTGACTGCTCATGTGAAGGGTTAAACGTTTTGCAAACATCAAAACCCACTAACAGCACTTATTATGCCTTGGAAAAATGACTATTAAAGTCGGCCTAAATAAAAAAACCTGACGTGGATAAAAAAAAAAAAAAAGCAAATACAGCAAAACGTGTCTCCGTGTGGACAGGACCTAAGATTTGTTGCTTTTAAATAAAATAAAATAAAATAAAATAATAAAATAAAATAAAATAAAATAAAATAAAATAAAATAAAATAAAATAAAATAAAATAAAATAAAATAAAATAAAATAAAATAAAATAAAATAAAATAAAATAAAATAAATAAAATATTAAGTAATATTTAAATCATCAAATTTAAACAAATAATTATTACGAAATTTTTAAGAATAAATTGAATTATACATATAAAAAATATAGTTAATAAATATAATTTTTAAGTGTGTATAAATTTTAATTATTAAATAGTATTTATGTAACAATATTTAAATGATCAGATATAAATAAATAAACAAAATATATACGTCTATATCTTGCATTTTACAACACTATTTCAAAATATCATTAATATAATACTATTAAATATGTAATATAAAAATATTTTTCTATTATTAAACACAAAATAATAATTTTTAAATAAACGTTTTTCACAAAACAACACTCCTGCAATCATGCTTCTCAAAGTTTAAGTGTTGTGTGATCAGACGATGGAAATGGATGATGCTGAATGATTAAAATATCTATACAACCAACTTAAAAAACAAAAACCCAATCAGTTATATTAATTGCTTTAACAGAAGAACAGTCGTGAGGTTCTTGCATGAAATCCTCCGGCGCACCTGTCTGCTGCAGACATTAAGGTGAAAACACCCTGAAACACTCCTTTAATTTATGCATGATACTGTGCTGCGGGGTTTTGCTCGGGAGGTTTTTCCCAGAAGTGCTAATTTTTCCAGCAATCTTCCACAGCCAGTATCTGTTAAATGTGCAGTAGATAAGCCAGCCGTCTCCAAACACGTTTCTGCTCCTCCATTAAGACTCATAATGGTCTCAGTCAGCGAGTGCGACCGCGGCTCATTCCCTGCTCAATTTTCACCTTCTAACAGGCAATCTCCTGATGTCTCCCACAGGTCCTCCTCTAGAAATCAGAGCAGCATCTGAGCTGGATTCAGGGCTGCTCGGCTGCAGAGCCCACTTTAACACATCCACATCCAGCTGAAGAAATCAGCAGTGCAGGTGTGGAATCGATGCGTTTTGGGGGGGATTATTATAAGAAAATTAAGCAAATGTGTGTATAGCATACATATTGTAAAGTGTGTACATTATTGTGTAATATAGTATATTACATTATAAAATATTTTTAAACAACATTTCATAATATTAATACATTTTATACCTTTTTAATATTAAAGCATTATTATGTTATTATTTTAAAAATATTTTTTGGATTTTTTTATATACGCAAACACATTTTGGAATTTGAATGTGTATATTTTTTATATTTTTAAATTGCATTATTTAAGGATATTTAATAAGTAATATTTTTAACACACACACACACACACACACACACACACACTTTTATATTTGTACTGGAAAATAAGACAAAAATAATGAGTAAATATATTTTCCTATTAAGAAATTTTTTTAATCTATTTATTTATAAATAAAGTATAAACACAGATTATATATATATATATATATATATATATATATATATATATATATATATATATATATATATATATATATATATATATATTATACTATTTTATATTATATTATTTTATATTCTATAATTTATATTCTATTTATATTATTTTTATAATTATATATATATATATATATATATATATATATATATATATATATATATATATATATATATATATAATTATTATAAAAATAATATAAATATAAATATAATATAAATTATAAAATAGAATAAATATAATTATTTTTGTCAAATTTTCCAGTGCAAACTAAAAATTCTTTAAACACATTGTATAAACACACACACACACACACACACACACACACATATACATATATACATATATATATATATATATATATACAGTATTGTTCAAAATAATAGCAGTACAATGTGACTAACCAGAATAATCAAGGTTTTTCGTATATTTTTTTATTGCTACGTGGCAAACAAGTTACCAGTAGGTTCAGTAGATTCTCAGAAAACAAATGAGACCCAGCATTCATGATTTGCACGCTCTTAAGGCTGTGCAATTGGGCAATTAGTTGAATTAGTTGAAAGGGGTGTGTTCAAAAAAATAGCAGTGTGGCATTCAATCACTGAGGTCATCAATTTTGTGAAGAAACAGGTGTGAATCAGGTGGCCCCTATTTAAGGATGAAGCCAACACTTGTTGAACATGCATTTGAAAGCTGAGGAAAATGGGTCGTTCAAGACATTGTTCAGAAGAACAGCGTACTTTGATTAAAAAGTTGATTAGAGAGGGGAAAACCTATAAAGAGGTGCAAAAAATGATAGGCTGTTCAGCTAAAATGATCTCCAATGCCTTAAAATGGAGAGCAAAACCAGAGAGACGTGGAAGAAAACGGAAGACAACCATCAAAATGGATAGAAGAATAACCAGAATGGCAAAGGCTCAGCCAATGATCACCTCCAGGATGATCAAAGACAGTCTGGAGTTACCTGTAAGTACTGTGACAGTTAGAAGACGTCTGTGTGAAGCTAATCTATTTTCAAGAATCCCCCGCAAAGTCCCTCTGTTAAAAAAAAGGCATGTGCAGAAGAGGTTACAATTTGCCAAAGAACACATCAACTGGCCTAAAGAGAAATGGAGGAACATTTTGTGGACTGATGAGAGTAAAATTGTTCTTTTTGGGTCCAAGGGCCACAGGCAGTTTGTGAGACGACCCCCAAACTCTGAATTCAAGCCACAGTACACAGTGAAGACAGTGAAGCATGGAGGTGCAAGCATCATGATATGGACATGTTTCTCCTACTATGGTGTTGGGCCTATTTATCGCATACCAGGGATCATGGATCAGTTTGCATATGTTAAAATACTTGAAGAGGTCATGTTGCCCTATGCTGAAGAGGACATGCCCTTGAAATGGTTGTTTCAACAAGACAATGACCCAAAACACACTAGTAAACGGGCAAAGTCTTGGTTCCAAACCAACAAAATTAATGTTATGGAGTGGCCAGCCCAATCTCCAGACCTTAATCCAATTGAGAACTTGTGGGGTGATATCAAAAATGCTGTTTCTGAAGCAAAACCAAGAAATGTGAAATAATTGTGGAATGTTGTTAAAGAATCATGGAGTGGAATAACAGCTGAGAGGTGCCACAAGTTGGTTGACTCCATGCCACACAGATGTCAAGCAGTTTTAAAAAACTGTGGTCATAAAACTAAATATTAGTTTAGTGATTCACAGGATTGCTAAATCCCAGAAAAAAAAAATGTTTGTACAAAACAGTTTTGAGTTTGTACAGTCAAAGGTAGACACTGCTATTTTTTTGAACACATCCCTTTCAACTAATTGCCCAATTGCACAGCCTTAAGAGCGTGCATATCATGAATGCTGGGTCTTGTTTGTTTTCTGACAATCTACTGAACCTACTGGTAACTTGTTTGCCACGTAGCAATAAAAAATATACTAAAAACCTTGATTATTCTGGTTAGTCACATTGTACTGCTATTATTTTGAACAATACTGTATATATATATATATATATATATACAAATATATATATGTATTTTTTTTTTTTGATATTTGTATTGGAAAATTGCAAAAAAAAAAAAAAAAAAAAAGAGAATAAAGACGACAACTCTCCTCAACAAGACATGATTTGAGGTCATGTCTGCAGAACAAATCTTATCACTATCCTCAGAAATGAATAACATTAATAGTATTTGTGATGTATTAGTTGATGTTTTTCCCCACATAACAGAACTGAGTTCAAGCAGATGGCTGGTGAGCAGATACTGGTTCATTGTCAGCTCAGCGGCCGCAGGAAGACCATTAATTACACAGAAGGAGAGTGTTATCAGGCCACTTCTGCCTCTTCTTTAATGAGACTTTTACAGCGGCGTACAGGAAGGAACTAATTATACGAGGCAGAGACTCACTGGATGAAAGTGCGGTTATAAATAAAGACATCTGTGGAACAAATGAAAAATGATTATGGCTCACGTTCTCTCATATAAAAGGAGTCTGATACGAATTACAGCAATTAGCAAGGAACCACCTGCAGTCATGTGACTTTTCTAGCATATGTGGCTTTGATGTAGATTCTGCTTTAATTACTAGTATTGTTTTGTTTGATGAGAAATCCAAAACCTACATATACAATATCATTATCTCTCAGTTGTTTTTAAATAGCACACACACACACACACACACACACACACATATACATATATATATTTGTTTTTAAATTTAACTTAACATAAACAATAAACTCTCTTTCTGCAGGCCCTTTCATCAGTGCATTTTTTTATTTTTAAAAATACAGAAATAAACTAGCCTAAATATTTAAAATTAAATAAATTAAAATGAAAACCGACAAATATACAACTAAAAGCCAATTCAAAAACATTTATAAAGACAATAAATGTATTTGAATAACACAGATCACTAATATGCCTAATTATATTTAGTTAATATTAAGCTACATTGTTTTTATACTCATCATTATACCCCACTCACTCACTTTTAATCCAATTTAAATATTTATTTTAATCTATAATATGTATTTTTTTTAATCAAATATTTGTCTACAGTATCTATAAATAAACCAGTATTTTTATGCATTTATTTATTAGTTTGCTTTATTTTTTGTTTTGATTGAATTATTTACTTATTAATTTTAATCTACAATTGATTTATTTAAATAGTAATGCAAGTACACATCACAGCATTCAAACGTTTAAAATTTAGATTAATTTTTTTTTTTTTACTTTCATGTCAATTTTCAAAGTCAGTCTCGACAAGTTTTCTTTTTCCAGTTGTCTATATGTTACGGAAACCCAGGAGGCTGAGAAGAGACAGAACTGATCGTTCCCTCTCTGACTTGTCGCTAATTAGTATTTGCTGCTAAAAATATCACGCACGTTCATATTTCTTTTAACAGTGTCTATAAATGACTCAACTTAAACAAACAGGCTGATGTTACTCCCGCAGCGTTCGCAGTGCTTTAAACACGCTGTGAATTCTCTGCCGTGACAGATGAACAGACCGCCGTCTCACGAGAGCTGCGACATGAGACGCCTCGCATGCAAACAGATGGGAGGTAATGGACACTCGGTACTCAGGACGGTTAGATTTCACAGAAATATGTGCTGAAGTGGCGATCTTGTAGATACCAGTCAAGGATCAGCCAAAGCCGTGACGCTCACGAGGGCAGGTCTTGATCTAATGTTACTTGGGCCTTGCCTCTGCATCAACAACTTTAATAAGAACTCAAAGACCATGAAAGCCTCTTAGCCGAGCCACCAAGAGAACACAGAAATTAATGAAAGAGGTCGTGCTATGAAAAAATAATACAGTTTCCTAGTTCTTTTGAGATAAGAGAGATTAATCAACAATCTTTCAAATGCATTACAAAAACATATTTTCTTACTAGCTAAAAACAAAACATGACTTGAAACATGACTTTTATTTAAATAGTTATGAAAAAAAATGCATCTTTTTAAGCACCTTTTTGATCAAGTATACTTAAGCAAAGTTCAAGTATATTTTTAAGTATACTTTATGTAGCAAGTATACAAATATGAGTGTTCTAGTAATATATTTGTATATAAGTGTGCTGTTTAAATACTCCTTGGGAATAAATTGGCTCACTTTCTATTATATAAAACTATACTTTTAAGTATAACAGTAGCACACTTTGAGTACACAACTAGTTTACATCCATGTCTGTAGTTTGTACTGCAATTATACTAAACGTGTATACTGACAGTTTACTAATTAAATACTTTGTACACTTTGAAATATAGTCTTAGTAAACGACTGTTTTCCTATGCTCATAAGTTTTCTTTAAGTGAACTTAACATCATACTTTAAAGTATACTACTGCCCCTATTTAGGTTTTAATTTGTATATATTTTGTTAATGTGAATATCTGAACATACAAAACATTCAAAGAAAAAAACAGCAAGTTCCATAAAAAATAAATAACATTTTAAACAAAAAGCTGAAAAAAGACTATGAATTGGATTCAGAACGATAATCAAAAATGTAGATGGAGTCGATCAACACCCCAAAGCTTGACTGTAATTATTATCTCTTCATCGGTCCACATTTTATTCCATAACGTTACAGTTTTGATGCTGTTTTATGTCAGATGATGGTGTTAGATTATGTGTGCTAGTATCTTGTGTTTCTTTTTTCTTCTTCACTTGTGTTTTTTTTTTCCATTTTTGGAAAATCTGTACATGAGATGTGTTCCAACACAGATTCTGGGATTACATGTATAGCTCAAATATATTTAGTCTTTTTGTAAGTATAAGTCAAGTATATACTATGCAGGAGCTGGCAGTTAAACTGGGCGACAAACAAGGGACTCGTGAACAACTATCACAAAACATAAAAACAGTCATGTATCCTCCAGGAAATGACACACAGAATTAAGATTTAAGGGTATGTAAACTTATGCACAGTTTTTTTTTATTACTGCATGGTATGTCTTGTAAACATCTGATGTGAAATAGCTTATACAAGACAGTACTAGATAAAAAATAACATGCAGTTTTCACGATACCTCGATGAATGTGAAATCTAACTGTAGTGAAAGCACTATTGCAAGTTTGACTACATTAAGACGTGTAACGGTGATAAACTAGGACAACAAGGTTACAACAAACATTTCTTGAGCACTTCAATGAACAAGAGAGCCAAAAGACAGATGGCCTTTCCATTTGCTTTGGTAAAAGCAGGGCACCTTCAGCATAGAGTCGGTGAAGTCAAGGGACTCAAAACCTGTAGCACCACCATATGAACCAATAACACAAGGCTTTCTCAAGACAACTGGCTTTTGAAAAGATGTAGTTGGGCACATCCCTATCATCATTTGCCGGGTACTGAGGGCGGGTGACCTGAGGGGCGTCTGGCATCATTACTGGAGCAGATCGCCATCCATCCATCAGCGAGAGATGGGATTAGAGAGTCGCACACACACACATACACATGACCAGTCACAGACCTTTCTATATATAACCCATCCAGCTCTGGACCTGCTCCGGTGTCAAGGTTATGTCTGCTTTCTCTATGAGTCCTGCTCTGCTCGACTTTAAAGGCTGTATATCAGTGTCTTCCCATCTCCATCCATTAAGTCCGGTTTAAAATACACGGTCGACGCTGCTGTATAATCACTTTCCATTTGTAAATGGTCCAAAACACGAGACCCATCATAGGCGGAGCGTGTGTAAGGCTGGCCACGGGTGGGAAATTAACGGGAGCTTGGGACAAAATGCCTCGGCACAGTCAGTGTAACTAAATCAGATACGGCTGTCGCGAATAAAATGAAGATTGGAGCATTAAATTTAGATCGGTTCATGTTGCATCATAACAAATCTCACACGCAACTCAATCGAAAGCGTTCCAATGACTCAACACTGCACTTCTCTCATTATAAACAACAAAGTGTAGATGTACGTATGATGTAGTGACGGGAAGTGTGGATCATTTTAAGAATCTTTTCTCCAATTAATTTCATTCATTTCAGCAGAATATAATTTCGAATAAGAACAAAACTATAATTTAGCCAAGGCCAAAGTATGAGAAACCGAAACGATTTATTCATAGTTTCAGGTTATTCAGTCTTTTGTCACGTCACATCCCCGTAGGCTTTAAAGCTTCGCAGTACTGGAAACCTCATTGATTAGTTCATGATTAGTAGGGTTTGAGTCATTCGTTCTTTTTCAATGGAAAATTGAAACATTAATTTTCTGCATTTGCAGCTGTTTTAAATGAGCTCTGAGGTGTATTATGATTAAAAGATCACAGAAAACCCCTACATCAGTAGCATTTTAGAGTATTTATTTACAAAAATCAGCTGAATACATTTTGCATGAATGAAACTGATGTTAAAGCGGTCATTGTTCTGTTGTTGGATGTAATAATGAACATAGCAGGAATGCAGTACGCTGTAGACAGAGCTGGTTTTGACAGTGTTTTTAAACAACCATTGAGAAGATTTAACCAAACTATGTTACAAACACCTTTCATTACGACCCTAAAGAATAGTTTCAACTTGTGGAAAATGGGCATCCAATAACCCCTTTAATGGAAATCAGTCAAAAGTTAATGTGTTTTCCTAGAACAGCCTCCATGAAAAACAGGCAGAAAAAAATAAAAATAAATAAAATAAATAATAATAATAATAATAATAATAATAATAATAATAATAATAATAATAATAATATAATAATATATATATATATATATATATATATATATATATATATATATATTTTTTTTTTTTTTTTTTTTTTGTGTGTTTTTTTTTTTTTTTTTTTTTTATAAAATCTCCCATTATTTTATTTTAATTTGATTTATTTTGTTGATTGCAGTTTTACTTTCTAAACTTTTCACACAGAAAAAGTTGCTCCGGTTCTCCCATCTGTTATGATAACACAGTTCATATCTCCACCTCTCCTACGGCACAAAATTCAATTAAATCCAGAGATAAACAGATGTTTTTGATCAACTACGCATCTGCAATGATCCGAAAAACAGCATTATCATTTGCTTAGTCTTTCCATGTGCACCAAAAGAAACCAACAAGAAAACTCTACAGTAGCGAACAGGAACAGACAGCCATCAAACACGCTGAATTTCCAGAAATACAATGGATCAAGAGACGCCCATTAAACACCACCCGTGGCATCACAAAACTCACAATGGGCTTTAGAGAATAAAGACACTGCTTTGATGATGTTACAGAAGAAGTCTAACATCACAGACCCTGACACAACAATTAGAAATGGCCAAATGCCCCCAAATATTTCTGCTACTCCCCATTATGCAGCGCTATTATTGCACATGCAATAATATTTCCTTTCATGCAGTGTGTAATGGATCTATGTGAATGTTTTAAACTTAAAAGTGCACAATAAATAAAGGTGTTGTCTCCCAAAGGAAAGAATGGTCTCAGTGAGCCTAAACATTCGTTTTATTTTCACTTCCAAAAAAATGATCCTGCAAAGAATCAGATTGGATAATGTGGTGGTATTTTGAGAAAACGAAACGAGAAGTGTTTTTGAATGCATGTACGTATTGTAGGAAACTCCCTAAACTAGCCTTGAAAATGGCATAACGGGGCACTATAAAATATTAACAAATAATTCAAAATGATTAATTACCATCAAGGATTGGACCTAGAATTTCCTTCACTTTTGTACTTTTTTATGCTTCAAGTTCAAGACATGGTTATGACCTTTGGACTTTATATTAGATGTCATACTGAATTTAACGTGGATGAAAAAGAGGCATATAGTTATGTCATTAACTGTATATAGGTCCTAGATCATGTAATAACTTTCAAAACTATTTTTGTCTACTGAAATTTCTATTTGGAAAGATGTTTCATCAGCTGAACAAACAGTCAGTTGTTAAACAATGGTGCAATCCATTGAAAACACTGTACTTCAGTCCCTTACAGTCAAAAAATGACCCTGGCTAAGTTCTATTGAGAGGCAAGAGACAAAGAGAGCTACAATTAAAAATAAAAATACTGTCATTTGCGTCCCGTCTTGTGGTTTTGACGATGAGTGGGGTCTGAAGTGGAAGTACGGCAGAGATAAAGGCACGGCGGCGGACGGCGAGCTATCAGCTCTTTAATGCCACGGTGTGTTGAGTTTTCACGGTGGGACGCTCTCTCTCTCTCTCTCTCTCTCAGCACGGCACAATGACAACCGCAGAGACACACTCCGTTCATTTACAGGGAAAATCAAGAACAACTGCTCCTACTTTGGTCTGGTCCTCTGGGATCCATTCAAAGTTGTCCATGAAACCAAAAGCATCACAAAGCCAAATGATTAGTATTATGAAAAAACATGCTCCGTACCATCATTATTATTGCTCAGAATGCAGGATCAGGGATTAGGGTTGGTAAGATTTTTTTGATCAAATATCTATTCTGCTTACCGATGCATCATTTATTTGGGCAAAAATAAAGAAAAATCAGTAATATTGTGGAATATTATTAAAATATCAGAAGTGTTTTCTATTTTAATACATTTCAAAATGGAATTTATTTCTGTGGTGTGCTGCTGTATTTTAAGCATCATTCCTCCAGTCTTCAGTGTCACATGATCTTCAGAAATCATTCTGATATGATGGTTTACTGCTCAAGAAACATTTCTGATTATCAAATTTTGAAAACAGTTGTGCTGCTTCATATTTTTGTGGAAATTGTGATAATTTTAAATTATTCTTTTGAGCAACAAAGTCTAAATTAGATTTTTTTTTACATTATAATTAATTTAATTCATTAATTTAATTTATGCATTTAGCAGACGCTTCTTAAAGTGCATTCAGACTATCAATTTTTACCTATCATGTGTTCCCGGGGAATCGAACCCCCAACCTTGCGCTTGATAACGCAGTGCGCTACCAATTGAGCTACAGCAACACGTTCTTACTGTCACTTTTGATTGATGTGTCGTTGCTTAAATTCTTTATTTCTTTAAATAAAAATGCTAATAAATAAAAAATAAATTTAAATATATTCTTAATTAAAATCTTAATTTTAATGACTTAAAAACAATATAAATCTTTTGAATTGCTGTGTAACCAACGCTCATTATAAACAACAAAAAATTATTAATTTCTTAAAATATACAAATTAATAAAACAGAATAAAAAAACAAAACATGATTAAAAAAAATTAAATAGTTCAAATAAATAAAAAAACTAAACAAATCTTCTGAATTGCAGTGTAACCAAGGATTTTTGCCCTGACTGGTTGGCAGAAACCATTTTTTCCTCTTGATACTGACGAATCATTCACATCAATACCAGGAATGTGCATTAAAAAAATAAATGGGAGTTTTTTTAATTTCACGCTGACTTTATAGCATATACTTGGTGATCCATGTTGATGATGTTTTTAGCTGAGCAGCGATAATCGAAGCAATATTTCCTTTTGGGTTAATGATTACATAATATGCCCATTACAGACAGAGCAGATTTAGTGCTTTAATTGGAGCAGACGTGCATTTGGCTTCAGCAAGTGTCATGCTGCATTGTGAGAATGCCGAAGTCACGACTACATGACAGAGAATAAACTCCCTAGAGCCGCTGCTCACCTCTCTGCCCCTTGATTTAACTCTCAATCCCACAGTCAGAGCTAAAGACACAGAAAACAACTCCAAGTGTGAGACTGTGGCTTTACTACTGGAATCCATCATCACAGAGCAATTAAACAGAAAGTGTTGATCAGTGGGCTTGAGCGGGGCATGCCGTCGGAGGGCTGGACTCGAGGGGTGTGCTATTTGGAGACTGTGAAAGGTTAGGAGGTGCCTGGTGAGAGCACGCACCAGCCACCACGATTAGCACCAGGATTCAGTGCACAAATATGACATTTGATGAGCCGGTGTGAACATGTGGTGCCGTACACAAGCTGTGTTTGTGTATAATGCCATCAAAATGAGAATGCCTTCACCCACTAAACACAGCTGTCTCAACACGAGCATGGAGCTTGACTTCAGGCATATTTCAGAAATTAGAAATGCAATGATCTTGCTATTAGGCGCAGTGCTCGGTAAAATGCTTTAAGAATGCATGCAACATTTATTGTAAATTTAATGGAGATTCTCAGCAGTGGCCGAAAACTTTTTAAAAATGTAATTTATCTCTTGGATGCAAAGCTAAATTTTTAGGAACACACACACACACACACACACACACACACACACACACACACACACACACACACACACACACACACACACACACACACACACACACATAATATAAATAAAAAACCTAACCCTAATTAACATAAAATAACTATTAAATTTAAAATAAATTTAAATAAATTAAACAACTTTTGAATGGCGCAGTACTCTTGCTTCATGCAAGTCTTTCTTTTGTGTAACATTCCAAAATAAATACATCTTATTAAAACTTTATAACTCCTAATCCTAATTAGTAACAATAATAATCACATATTGCTAAAAAAAAACATTAACTACAACATATGACTTTTGCTTCGATTGGAAGGTAAAAAGTGTTTTCTTTGGTTTAACGTGCACTGATGAATCATTCACAATAAAACCAGTAAAGTGCATTAAGAAAGTAAATAGTCAATATTATTTTCATGCTGACTTTGAAATAATATATGCAATGCCTAGATAATGTCTCTAGAGCATATACTTTATGCTCCAGACATTATGAACACAACAATCTTGATATCAGGTGCTATTGTTGTTGTACTCAGTAAAGAATAAAGTATGCATGCAATATTTATTGTAGATAAAATGGAGATGCCTGGTAACTTCATGAATGCCTGGCATTAAAAAACAATAAATCTTACTGACCCAAACTTTTGAATGATACTGCATCTACCCTCATTATAAACGCAGTAATCAGTAACTGCTTAGATTATTCCCCAAATAATCAGACCTATGATTTTTGGCTTGATTGGATGGTAAAAAGAATCACTAATGAATTATTCACAATAGATAGAGTCAATACTAATTTCATGCCGACTTTAAAGCATGTACTTTTAGACATTATGGATGCATAACCTTGATATCAGGTTCAATGGTGTGCTAATGTACTGACTAAAATGCTTGAGGAATGAAGAATGCAATGCATGCAATACATTCAGTAGTTACTGTAAATATAATAAAGATGCTCAACGCTTCCCGGTAACTTTATGCACATCGCTCTCTTTGGTGGAATCAAAATAAATAAATAAATCTTAACTTTGGACAATGCATCTAATCCTACAAATAAACAACAGTAATCCTCTTTTTTCTTTGGATTAGCATGCACTAATTAATCTTTCACAATAAGACCAGGAATGTGCATTAGGAACATAAATAAAGACACTTATAAATGCATGCCGTCTTTGAAATAATACATAGAAGTATATGCTTTAGACATTATGAACGTAACAACCTTAATATCAGATTCAATACTGTGCTAATTTATTTGTTATTATACTCTAAGACTGAAGCATGCAGTATTCAGTAGCAATGCAAATCTTTCTTTTTTTGTGGCATTGATTAAAATCATCAAAAACCCCCTGAATACATACTTGCTTAAAGTTACCAGTAACTGCTGAGCTTCATTATTTTATTTACTCACTAAAGTCAGTTGCATTCTCATTTGGCATTTATATACACTCAACTCCAAAACTTACGGAGCTGCATCCATAAAAAGCGTTTAAAACACACTCTAAAAAATTATCTGAAGCATTACGATGACTTCTAAGATCCCCGGAAAACTAACAAAAACATAACAAATATCTTCCAGGGAGAATGCAATCCCAGAATGCACTGCAACAAGCTGAAACCACGGAAGATGAAGAGAGAGAAATGTTAACTGTAGCTCTTATCTAGGTGTAGTTTGTTTATTATTTACATGTGGCTTCTTTTAGGCTCATTAGTCATCAAATCCTCTCGAACTCTTCAGATGTTATGAAGGTTGCAGGTACAGATGTGCAGCTTTTTATCTCACTGAGCACTAGAACTGCTCACAGAGGAGTGTTTCAACTCATCTCAAGTTTATTTCAGTTCTGATGACACCAGGCAGATGTCTATGCAAGGCAACTCGCTGCGTCTCCAAACAGAGCCATAAAACATAAGGGTGACTCAATGACACTCTTCTAATCCTTGATGCTGCTCCCGATCTGCCCGACGACAGTCTTGAGACACGGACTGACTGAAGACATCGTGTGATCGCAGCACATGTCATGCTTGGGAGCGTGAAACTGCAGGCAAGATGCATGCTGGGATATAAATACGGAGTCACTAACAGACCTCCAGGTTCAGTCAGTCAGAGCGAGACTCATTCATACTGAACACAACCGTGGTGAAGCTCAGAGAAGCAGACAGCTCTGGATTTAACTGCAAGAACTTTTAGCAGATTAACACGTTTCAAGTTTACAGGCTTTCTTTTAATAGAAAACCATCATGATATTGACGATATCATCTTGTTCGCATGATTTTGCCTTTCGATGAAAGGTTGTTGAGTCCAAAACACTGGATATTTTTTTAAAGATTTTTTAAAAAATAAATCCTATATATTGACTGTCAGAATGACACGTACAGTGATACATTCAGATATCAACAAACATATTGCAAAATAAAATAAATTCAAAATCTATTAAAAAAAAAAATCTTTAAAAAATAAATCGTTACAAAATATTTATTTTAAAAACATAGCTTCTTTTTTTATTATTCATCAAAGTATCCTAAAAAAGTATCACATGTTCTGAAACAATAAGCAGCAGAACTGTTTCCAACTTTGATAATGAATCATCATATTAGAATGATTTCTAAAGATCATGTGATAATGATCCGAAAAATTCAGCTTTGCATCACAGAAATAAATGATAATTTAAAGTATAATACATTTAAAATCATTTATTTTAAGTTGTAATAATATATCACAATATTACATTTTTTTTCTATATTTTTGATCAAATAAATGCAGGCTTGAGCAGAAAAACAAAAACATAAAAAATAGTAATGTTTCCAAACTTTTGGTCTGTAATGTGTGTGTGTGTGTATATATATATATATATATATATATATATATATATATATATATATATATATATATATAGACACACACACATATACACACACATATTAAATAATTATGATTTATATATATATATAAAAAAAATATATATATAAAATAGGTTTTACTTGTGGTTTTGGCTTTATCGAATAAAAATGTAATAAAAATACAGACACACACACACACACACAGACACACAGACACACAGACACACACACACACAGCATAAAGCTGAGCTTCACAGGATAGTTTATTCTGACCAAAAAAAAATATAAATTATATTAACTTTTCTATTAACTTTTATTTATAACTTTTTTTTCTTTTTTTTTGTCAGGATAAGCTACACTGTGATGCTCAGCTTTATGCTAACTTCACAAGACCAGAATAAAAAGCGGACGAGACTAGAATGAGCCGAGAGAAGCAGTGAGATGGAAATTGCATGTCAGTGCCAGAAGAACGAATACAACTTGATTCTTCTTGTCAGAGGAGTGATTCTACATGAAGAAATGAGCAGACTTCAATACGCCCAACTATAAAACGGTCTCCAGAAGTCAATGTGGTTTGTGTTTACATCATCATCATCATCATCTCTTGTCATTTTGACATGCAGTTCCTCTTAAAGCGCCTGACTGTGTCACGACCTCAGTGTAACGCTCGATTATAGCTCAGTCCACGGCAGCGGTCGAAACCCGATCCAGTCTCTCCAAGCATCTGTGCCACAGTCACCTGCCAGAAAACACTCCCTGCATACTTCAGCACACAAAGAGCTGAACACACGCTCCTCTCAAACACCTAATGAAACGTTTCATTCAAACAGCAGCTTTATTGGATGGTACCTTTCCACATTATCCAGGTTCCCGTCCACTCCGAGTCCTCCGATGGTGTAAAGCTTGCCGTCGTACACCACCGTGTTGTGTCGGCAGCGTGGGACTGTCATCCGTGACACCAGATTCCAATTATCCAGCAGGGACATGTAGCACCACACGTCTGCCAGCGTGACTCCAGACTCAATGCCTCCTAAAGAGGGCACAAGCCCAAACAAATGAGTGCTGAAGTCTCCATTTACACCCTCCAACATCACCCTCCATTAATACACAGCTGATGAAACGACAGAAACACCTACATCAAAAAACAACAGCACAAACATCTCCCTCTCTCTCACGGATTCAGCTTCAGCTGCTTCCAGAAAAGTGTTTCAGTGTCCGTTTCATTTAGTTTTGAGAGACAGACAGATACTTATAAATAAGTCTAATAATATTTGTATAAAATCGAATTAATAACAAATCTCTATAAAAATGATATTTTTTAATAAATAAATATTTATACTATATAAAAAATAATAATAATGTTACTGTATATGTTTTTAATTTAGATAAATATTTATTAATATTATTATTAAATATTTTATTACATACATATATTTAACTGTACACACACACACACACACACACACTCACACACAATTTAACTTTTGAGTTTTATATTTATATTTAAAAATGTCTTAAATAAAAAGATAATACATTTTTATAAATATAAACCAATACAATTTAACACTATTTTTTTTTATATTTTACACACACACACACACACACACACATATATATACACACACTTTTTTTCATAAAATGTATCTTATACAAATAAATATTAAATACAACTCTTTATATATTTTTCTGCATTAATGTTTAATTTTTCTGTGCTGTGACAAGCTAAAAACATTAACAAAAAAAGTTTAACAGTATTTTGCTAACGCTTTTAAAGTTATGCATGTGGATTTTGTGAGCACTATTAACTTAAAGACCGCACTGAACATTTGTCACAAACCACGACCATTTAAAATAAATTACAGACGGAAAGTGTAATTTAAAAATGCATATAACAGCAAATAAGACACATGCACTTTTCTTTTTACCATTATATAAAATGAAATCTAAAACTCTTGATGTCGATGATGACTCACACACCGCTTCCACTAGCATACTGCCATTACAGCTTTAAAAGCGTCATCTTTCCTGCGCTTTCGATTTTATCATACTTGATTTGTGGGATATTTAACATCATCATTTGACACACAGCCAGTGCTAAAGACAGAGATGAGGATGGTGCCTTCCCATCATCCCTCAGAGCGTGAGCTGCTAAATATAAAAGCAGACACCTGCGGGCGGCACACTGTCGGCTTGATTACCTGACAGGTAGATATTATCCCCCGCCGATATGACGGAGAAGAACTCGCGGTTGTAGAAAGGCAGGCTGGCCAGGGGGTACCACTTGTTGTTCTGAGGGTTGAAGCAAGTGACGGCTGTCAGCGAGCGCTGGTTCATACCGATGACCTGCCGCCCCCCCACCAGCACGATCACCTCAGCGACACCTGCGGAGACACACACACACACACACACATCACCTGAGCTGGTCACCAAAACCAGCTGACACCCTCATGCCCAAAGTTTGGAATAATTATGATTTAGATTGTTTTTAAAAGAAGTCTCTGATGCGAAACAAAGCTGCATTTATTTGATCACGATACCGTCAAAACAGTAGCACTGTGAAATATTACAATAACTGTTTTCTATTTAATATATGATAAACAACAATAAAAAAAAACATTGAAATCACTGATTTTAAATCAATTTTAAAGGAAATGAAATAAAAACATTTATTATTTAAAAATAACATTTAAATATTATTTAAAATGGTTTCATTTAGTTTAACTTAATGTATTAAATAATTATATTCTATTCAAATACAAATCTATTTTCTATAATGCTTTTTTCTAATGATTCTGCTCCATTCTCTATTTTTGGTGCTCAAATATTAATAATGGTTCTTTTTTTTTTTTTTTTCTTTTTTTTTACTGCTTAATATTTTTGAAAAAGCTTTTTAGGGGAGGATACTAGAAAGTTTGAAGTAGAAATCTTTCGTAACATTATAAATGGGCTTACTGTCACGTTTTATCAATTTAATGCATCCTTACCGAAATAAAATATTAATTTTTTATTTTTATTTCTCTCTCTCTCTCAAATGTTAGTGAAGCAATATAACTGTTTTCAATATTTCTTAAGCAGCAAATCAGCATTTTAGAATGATTTCTGAAGATCATGTGACACTGAAGACGGAGGAATGATGCTGAAAATACAGCTGTGCATCATAGGAATATAATTCGTTTACTATATATTTAGATAGAAAACAGTTATTTAAAATGTTTATAATATTTAGCAATATTAGCGATTTTACTGTATTTTGTATTTATCACATAAATGTACCTTTGGTGAGCAGAAGTGACACAAAAACATACAAATATCTTAATTCCAAACTTTTGATGTTCAACAACCCAACAATACATTTTTTTTTCTTTCAGAACAAAATTATCTACAAACAGAAGCTGTTTTCTGATCAATTATGAATGTGTTTTCCTCTCTATAACACATGAAGTCTCAATGCCGACTGCTTGTGTCACATCACAGGCTTTTCATTCTGGAATTCATTTTAATCCGACACACACACACACACACACATGCGCACACGCACACACGCGCACACGCACACACGCACGCACACACACAAAGAAAAGAAAATGGAGAAAAGAATATCACAAAGGGGTAGCAAGAAAACATTTCATATGAAAAAGCGATATAACAAGGGAAAAAAATTACAATTTTGGAGAGAGAACAAATATTCCCTTCTGAAAATGAGGCGTGACTCAACAGAGCGCCAGAAAAGATCCAGAACACTATCAGCAAAGTTTGCTTTGACAAAAATATACAAGTATATTTCTATTTAAGCAAAAGTAAAGATTCCCTGGCATGAAAAAGGCTCCGGCTCCATTATTCTATACAAACTGAAAGTAAAGTTCCCAACACGATCTTATCATCCGAATTAAAATTCATGACATACATCATCAAAAAAAGAATGAATAAATAAAAGAAACAGCGGATCGGGTCAGAAAGGGTCAGGCCTCTGTAACGGCAGAAAATTAAATGTCATTGTTCGCATCTTAAAAAATGAGAAATACTCTTGCCTTTGATTTCAAGTGCTTCTGAAATACAAAAATGAATTATCTCTGGGGCATTTATTGTCTCTGCATACTTCTTTTCAAAACAGTTAGTTATTCAATAAAATGAATAAAGACTGTAATGCAATTTTAATGCATGCATAAATTGAATGCATATAAATATTTAATTTAAAAAAGATGTCTGTATAATACAGATATTTTGTATTATATATATATATATATATATATATATATATATATATAAATTTATTTGCTACATATTTTTGTACTATATGCAATACATCAATAAATGATGCAGCACTTAATGCATATAAAAAAAAAGTAAAAAAAAAAAAAAAGACGTTTGTGCAGTTATTTTGATGTGCAGTTATTTTGAATAAAGGTGATATATATATATATATAATAAAATAATGTCACACATACACACATTAATTTTTATGATAAAATACTATTACTAATACTATTCCTGCTCAAGCTCTGGTTCAGAGAAGATGAAAAAGCATCTGATTGGCATGAACATCTGTTCGTGTGGCAGCTCTCTCAGCCGCACGACTGCGGGTTGTGTTCCCACTTCACACCAGTGCAGCTTCCTGTTATGAGGGCCCCCACAAACAAAACCCCCTTCCCACAAACCCTCACTACATTACAGCAGCAGCAGCATCAATCACACGACACACGACAGACATCAACCGCAGCACAGCGTCCTCCAGCCGGCACCTGACCGCAGCAACACTTCTACTTACACGAGGCATAAACCAAGGTTTGTTACCACATTCTAATTCAATTTTCATATTTTAATTATCATTAAAACTGTATTTGATTATCACGATTTGAAAAACTCCCAGTAATTATTCATTAAAGTTGGTAAGAGTCAAAAGTCAATATATGACTGAAAGCAGAGAGTGGGAGACATTATATGAAAGAATGTATGATTTCTATGAATGCATAACGAGGAACCAACTGTCCTCAGAAAATATTCAGTGACATTTGCTTTTCATCTGCCCTCCGTGTGAGTAAGGAATAATTGATGATGGGCTGTTGAATTATCAGAAAATAATGCACACGGTGTGTGTGTTTGTAAGGGACAGAGAGAGCGGGAGAAAACGAGTATGTGCTTTCTGTACATTAAATGTCATTTTGTGGCAAAAACATGAAAGGAATTTGTTTTTATCTCAATGTTTACTATATTTATTAGCTTGATCAGCGTCATTTTGGGTTTTGCTTCTTTTGCGGCTGTAGACTATAAGGATCTTTAAAAATCACAGAAATCATTTTGTGAAGTGATACTAATAATAATAATAATGTAATGCAGTCAAGACGAGCCTGGAACTACTTTAGCCGTGCGATTCCCTGAAAATAATTGCACAGCTTAGAACATTCGTCAGCCAATCAGATTCAAGCATTCACCAGCACCGTAGTATAACACCCAATAAACAAATGTGCCAGCTTTGTTTACAGAGGTTTCTGTAGAAACGGTTTAATTTCAGTATTCGATAAGCGCCACCTGCTGGCAAACAGTGGATTTACATCTTCATTCAGTTTGTCTGACATTTTTGTTCAGACCAATGTGAAAAATGTAAGTAATTTTTCTTGTCAATCTTATGCGGAAAAACAAGCTCAACACTTCAGATAATAAGGTATCGCATGTCAAATTTCTTATGGAGCTTATGTATCACTTGACTCATCCTTTACTTAAAAATTACTCAAAGGTGGAAATGTGAGGTGTATCATTTTCAGTGTTGGGCAAGTTACTTTTAAAAAGTAATTAGTTACAGTTACTAGTTACTTCTTCCAAAAAGTAACTAAATTAGTAACTCAGTTACAAATTTTTAAAGTAACTAGTTACTTAAGAAAGTAACTATTGCGTTACTTTCAAGTAAAATTAAATTTTAAATGCTCAAACGTGACCCCACCTCTACCCCTCTTTAAAGGAACTTAAAATACATGTGCATGTTCAATTTTTTATGATAAATCTGAATATTATAATGAAATGGACACTCAATACAATACATTATTAACAGAAACATGAAACATTGTACACACATCTAAAAAAAAAAGTTGCTGTGGGACAAAGTGAGACTAGCCTCCAATCAAATGGCATGTATGTAGATATTATGTTTATATAGTGGATCAATGCAAATAACACGATAGATTTTTGGGAACTTTTGATATTTCCTTTTATTGATTCTTTAATTTCTTGAAGGAAAAAGTAATGTATATACTTCCATTTAGAGAAGGCTACTTTTGGATTATTTGGGCTCGTCGCCATACCTGTCTCTCGTTGACTGACTGGCTTGTGTTGTTCGTTGTGTGTCCTGTCCTGTCCGATGATGGGTCGTTCGCGAATGAGCGTTAGTGATGATGGATCGACTCGTTCGCGAATGAGCTTTTGAGGAGTCGTTCGCGATTCGCGAATGAGCCGACTCTAAGAGCCGGCTTTTTAGTTGAACTTCGGGAGCTGGCTCGCATATCTGAAGAGCCAACTCTATTTTTTCAAATTTAGCCTATAGAAATTAAATAATTATGTAATAAAAATTGAAATATTATAGTCAAAGTCATTTAAAGAGCCGTTTGTGAGCCAAAGAGCCGGCTCTTTTCAGTGAGCTGAGTCAAAAGAGCCGAATTCCCATCACTACTATGCGTGCTTTCGAACACCCGCCCAACTCTACCTCTGATTGGCTTAGAATTAAATTTTACTCTACCTCAGCCAATCGTCAGCATTTATGCGCTTGTCTCGTGCTCTGCCCACTAACCAAGGAAGAACAGTAAAAAAAAGTATTTGCCTCTCGCTCAGAGATCTAGTTGGTCTGATGAAAAAAAAAACAGCTTCATCATCAGTTATAGTAACGCGCCGCATTTTTTGGCAGTAACGGTAACGGCGTTATTAAGATGAGAAGAGTAATCAATTAGATTACTCGTTACTGGAAAAAGTAATGCCGTTAGTAACGCCGTTATTTATAACGCCGTTATTCCCATCACTGATCATTTTAGATGTTTTTGTTTTCAAAACTTAATTTGAACATGCAGTATATGTTAGCAGATAACATCTTATGTTTTAAGTCAACCAACCTTTTGTCGGTTTTCAACATAAAACTTAGTATAATGAGTACTTTTTAACACTGATAACCATAACCAATGTGGTCAGTATAATCGTTGTATGAAATTTGGGTAATATCTTAGTTTATTTCCCTATTAACTAGTTGCTTATTATCATGTATATTCCTAGCATATTGGCTTTTTATCAGTATTATACAAAGCACCTAATCTTACAGTAGGTACTACAACAACTACTTACAAAAGCAAGTTCTCTAAAAATTACGTGCCAATTTTTTTTTTTTTATGTCAAAAAATTGCCCAAAACTTACTGTGCCTTAAAACTCGCTGCATAGGCTAAAATTATTCAAAATGGCCAAAAAGTGTAAAAGGTCAAACGCTGCTGTGTTTGAAACATTTGCAGTGTTTGTAATTTTCAGTAGCTTGTTTTCTGCTTTCACACTTTTTTTTTTTTTTTTTTTGCATTTGAAAAACTTTGCCTTGCTTATTATAAAGGTTGGGATACAACATTCAACATGTTTGGACTTCCCGGGAGGTGTAAACACTGCAACACTTTCATTAAGAACAACCCTATTCAAAGCATCAACAAAAGATGGTTAAAAAAAACGATTGTTGAATATAATAATGCATGTTAAAGCCCTGTGGTCGGCGGTGAACTGGGTCGATGGGTGTGATAATCTCAACAAAGCTTGCCTTGACTTATATTTACACGCAGGTGAAATTAACCCACTGGCTAAAGCTCAGTTATAAGAGGCACCTGTGCACTGACTGCTGCGGATGACGCATGCTTTTAGCTCTCTGACAGCACTGTGGCTCTATTCCAGACGCTCCGCTCACAGCGCTCTGTCACACCACATCAGGACGGATATCTATCCAGCAAGCTGCTGCTTCTAAATCTGTGCACTGCATTATTATAAAACAGTGCTGGTTGCTGACTGATCAACACATGCTACAATACACTATAGAGCATGCAAAAGCAGCTCTAGAGTACAGTGTATCCCTGCACAGCAAATACCAACCTGACTGTACAAGTCAGGAACACATCTAGTGAAATCTGCTCGAATAAAGAAACGGTTCACCCCAAAATAAAAATAAAAAAGCTTAGTTTACTTATCCTCATGCCATTCAACATTTATATGAGTTTGTTTCCTCATCAGATCAGATTTGGAATGGGTGCCGTCAGAATGAGAGTCCAAACAGCTGATAAAAACATCACAATAATCCACAGCACTCCAGTCCACCAGTGAAGACTAAAGCTGCATGTTTGTAAGAAACAAATCCACCATTAAGACATTTCCAACATCACACTGTTGCTCAAGGCTAAAATATAAGTTCATAATCCATTACAACTCTTCCTCCAGTGAAATAGTGGTTTGGTCTGAATCAGGAGAGAAATCTGCTGTTTACAAGCTCTAAACAAATGCATGGCTGGATTGTGATGTGAAAGACCGTTTTAACCGTAATCAATGGTTTTAGGTCAATTTAAGACATTAACTGATGGACTGGAGTGGTGTGGATTATTGTGATGTTTTTATCAGCTGTTTGGACTCTCATTCTGACGGCACCCATTCACTGCAGAGGATCGACTGATGCAATGCTACATTTCACCGCAAGGGTTCAGAGCAGCATCAGTGTGTCTGATGTTCACCACACGGCTCGTACTATAAGCCATGCTGAACAACGTACCGGCAGACAGTCGCGGGCGAGTTCTGGGCGTCTGCATCTCTTGGCGTGCGTGTGGCAGCATGTGGTAGCGCTTGGCTTCGTTCACCAGGTCTCTGCAGGCCTCTGAAGATTTGATCAGCTCCTCGTTGTCCACCACGTTCAGCAGGTAGCTGGGATGGATGAATGGAAGCCGCACGACTGCCAACAGCTCAGACACATGCTGGATACAGGACAGACGGAGAGGAAACAGAGGATAGAAAGAAAAAAAAAAGAGTGGGAAGAGAGAAAGAAAGAGAAAATGTGAGTTAGCGTTGTGCATTGCACTCTCTTAATTGTGGTAAAATCGCTCCATGCATCGCTGCTTTACTATTTTTAATGACTAACAAAAAAATATATATAGCTTTGGATAATTAAGTTTCAAAAATTCACACAAAAATGTATAATGTTGCATTTGGGTGTACAAATAATTAATAATAAAATAATTAAAATAAGTATTTAAAATGAAATGAAAAGGGTAATTAAATTAAATACATTTCTTTAATGAAATTTATATAACATTTAAAAAAATCATTTAAACTATGAATGAATACATAAAATAAATGAATAAATTAAAAACAAATAAATACATGAATAAATTAATGTTTAATAAAATAATATTGATAAATTAAAAAATTTCATTACAACTGATTATGAATAAATAAATAAATTAAATAAATAACAAATAAAATGAAAATGTATTAAAGAATAAACACTATTTAAATTGAATTAACATTTGAAATATAGGGATATTTATAATTTATTTATAATATGAATTTATAATAAAACAACATTAATATAAATAAAATATTATAAATTAGTAAATTAATGAATGAATAAAATGAAATGATAAATTAAAAATGAAAAAATGAACGAACGACTGAATTAAAGAGCAAACAAACAAATAAATAATGTATAATGAATTCAAAGTGACCAGACACGTGTTATATGCATGTATCTGGTAGATCTGTTAAACACACACACTGTTATGCCTCTGGTCAACACTCACACCATGATCCCGAGTGTTATCAGAGCTGGTCAGTTTTTATTCGTTTGGTAACAGGCCGTGTGAACAGCCTGACATACAGGTGATCCTTTCCAAACGCTGCTTTTTTTGGGGCTCGATCAACAGCAGGTTTCCATTGTGATCAATCCCAGCGTGCCAGCGCTCCTTGTCCACTATTTCTCCAGCGGGAATGTCAACACAAAAAGACACGGACATCAGCCAGTGCTCTCTCACGCAGATTCATTTCAAAAGGACCATTCGTTTCGAACAAACCGCATCTGCACGCCAGAACGGGCAAAATTTCCAAGCAGAAAAGAAGAAAGGTCAGTGATTTACTGGCGGCACTGGTGGCATTTTACTAAAGTCCCCAGTGAGACTGGGAAAATCGGCACCACCACTTTCAGATAGTTTATCAAGCTGGCATTTCAGGTAGGAACTTTAAACCAGTCGTCGTGTGAGAACGGATCAAAAAAATGAAAAATGGTATCTGAAAGAGACGTTTCTAGCAATCTAGAGCCAGCATGGCGGCCGAAGAAATCCCTCAGGATTACAAGCATTCCCTCCACTTCTCAGGCAATCAAGACTTATCGACTGAATGATCTAGGAATCCAAATGCAGCTCCGCTCACCACTCGCCTGAGCCTATCTGCAATAATGTCATGCCATGAGGGAGTCAGACTATGGCACGCTGAATACCAGATTAAGACAGCACAACCACAGCTTTACTGGGCCAAAAGACTGACGGAGGAATCATCAAACACAACGTTCAGCAGCCCAATAGATGAATGCAGCGAAATGATGTTAAAACATAAACGCAAGCTCAGAAAACATGGATGCTTTCAGTGCTAACATATCTGAGCTGTAGTAAAGATTGCAATCGGATGAGATAAAATGCATGCATTAGCCTCTTTTCACTTTTTCGACAATCACTGGAAGATACAACAGAACGAAGAGCGAATGATCCACCTTGGATGTGAGATTCATGCTGGACTTCAAAGCTGTTGCATCGCTTCTACACCAACAAAATCTCTGGAGATTGCAGATGCATTTAGTTCAAAATAAAGGTCTTTTAGCAGACGGATGGATTCATTCTAAGCTTTGGATGGTATTTCACAGAACCGAGCTGTTCTGTACATATATTCACATGCCTTCAATATAAACAATGTCACACAAATGATTTAAAAAAAGAAAAAGCTAGATTTATATAGTAGGCTAGGTTTCATACAGAATGTCAATTCGACTGGCATAGGCATAATGATATTAAGAAAAAATAAATAAAAGTCATGTTAAAATCATTTTGAATAAAAGTGATTAAAAGAAATTTAAGAATGCAAAATAAAAAGTTTATCATACAATTTTTAATTGAACAATTAGTTACTTAGAAATCTATAATGAAATGTTACAATGAAATAAAACCAAATAAATCCAACTTAAAATTTAAATTAATTAATCATAAGTTGAATGTATACATAAAAATGATATAAAATAAATAATTGCATTTTAAGAAAGAAAGAAATAAAGAAAGAAAATGGTTTGTAAGGTTTGGAAATACTGTGCATTTAGTTGAAAACAAAAGGACTAATAACAGATGATTCATTTTAGGTTTGGATGGTATTTTTTGAGTTGGCAAGACAAGAAACCTCACACTCTGTGTGTATCTACTCACATGCATCTGTCAGTCCTGACACAGTGACACAAACTTCTCAGAACAGATCAATCTGAACGCAGCAGCACGTTTACTCATCAATTGCTATTGATCTCTGACAAGGAAAAACTCCAACATCTGTCAGCCACAGTTTCTGATTCAATCCTTTTGACAGATATTCCCATTTACAGGAGGAAGCGACTTCACATCGTCTCTTTCTTTCTCTCCAGCTGATGAAAAGACAAATCACAGCCACGAAATCAAAACGTTTCAAGTTCAAGGCAATTAGTAGCAGTTTACACCACGGTTAGATTTACAGGAAACGGCTGTGACCACAGAAGCACACTAAGGTAGCTATTGTTTGCATAATTACAGCTATTCATTCTCAAGAGCAAAGTGTTGGCATTTTTAACTAAACAGTTAGATATGCATGGCCTAATACAAAAAAATATTAAATCTAAAAAAATCTTCAATACAACGCAATACAATAATTACCACAATGCACTGCAATGCCATGCTATAAAATAAAAAATACTTTTGGTAGACTTCTGATACATATTGAGGATATTTCCGATATATCTACTGTATGTAAAATCTGCCTTGGGGATTTGACTGAAAGTAAAAATAGTAAAATAAAGTTAAAAATAGTAAAAGTGTTTGCATGTTAATCTAAGCAATTATATAGCAAGAAAGCAATTACAAAATTAAATGTAAAAAAAAAAAAATACATGAAACTGCAATGCAATAAATTAAATGCAATTAAATATAAATTTATGGTCAACATTTCAGAAATACTCGCCCACAATCAACACGTAAAATTTAAAAATGTGGATTGGTTTGAATACACAAAACAAAGTTTAAATAAAGTTTAAAAACTGGAATATGTCTGCATTTTAAACTAACCGCTTAGACATACATAGCCAAATAAATGATTTAATAAATAAATAGATTTCTCTAATATTGAAATATTTTTCTATTATTTCAAATGTATATTTAAGAAATTTCGGACATAACAATCTTTAAACAGCATGTAAAAGCACAACTAATTTGGGGATTGGACACTTTATGCATCAATGTTTCTGGCTCTTCCTGTCCAGAATTATGAAGAAAGTCAAAAGACTTTCCACTAGACTCCATCAGGCCAAAAGACAATTAAAAAAAAACATAAATGAACCAAAAATGATCAAAAAACACCCCTTAAAACACAGCTTCCTGCCATGACAATAATCTCTCTAATATTTCATTTCATGGCCAGATACGCTCGCTGAGCTCTTCACGCTTTCCTCCAGACATATAATAAACAGCTACCCCCGAGGCAGGCCGTTACATGCTGGAATCAAATTTGCCATGTTTATTTTGCTGCTTGTAAATATAAAATTTCTCTATCAGAGCCATAAATCACGAAGCCGAGCGGCTCTCAGAGCGAATCGGAGTACAGATGCTAATAGAAAGTGAAATTTCAGGGAGATCTCTTGCTTGTGTTTCTGTGCTTGAGGGCACAGCAGTTTGATAAAGAAACACAGAAAGAGAAGAGAGAGAGAGAGAGAGAGCTACGTACACACACAGACAGTCATGCATTAAAAATATATTAGATAACAGGAGGGGAGACCGAGAGCAGGATCCGGCGCGGGACGGCAAACTGACGTGCAGCCACTGTGAGCAGCGTTTGATGGATGGGGAGCGTCGCCGCGCTGAAAAGAAGACAGATTAAGCGTGTCCAAGAAACACTTTTCTCTCTGTGGAATATACGGAGAGATGTGTATCCCGGCGTGGCGCTGCAGCCGGACAGCGTCATCTCTAATGATGCCTGTGTGCTGAGATAAAGCACAAGTCTTCGGCTCACTGTGAAAAATGACCTGGGAATACAGCCTCTGTCTCAATACTCAGCAATTTTATTTAACGGTAAACCAGAGTCAGCACACAGACCAGTCCAGAGCGAGAGCACAATACACACAGCAAACCTTTAACACAGCTGTGGTCAGTCCAGAGCTACACAGAGCACTCAACATATAGTGGACAAAATAATAAAAAAACTAGACCCTGACCCTGTTCTGTTGGGTGAAAAATCAAGATTGCAACAAGATTATGGATCGCCGCACAGCACAAACACAGGAAAAGTTTCTTTAAAAAGTCATAGCCAGGTTAAACATATTCAAACCCATCCATCCCAAAAGAGTCAATTAAATCAAAACTTCTAACTGCTTGTCTTGACCTCCTGAGAATGGTGTCCAGTGCTGAGCAATGACCCTTTCCCAGTTTCCAAGAGTCCATGCAGAAGCTCGCTCTTTATGACTGTTTAAAAGTGCATTGAATTGGTTTGATATTTTTGCTGTAATCCGTCCGAGGCACAGTGAACGTTAAACCTTCAGTCCACATAAAAAACACAACGCATTCTTTCTTCCCTACAGCGTGAGTGTGTTTGAGTGAGAAAGTTGTAGTAGGATCGAGGCGTTCTGCTGCTAAAAAGAAAGAACTGTGTAATGAAAAAAAGAAGAAGAAAAAAACACCTCAGAGCTGCAAGCACAGGCTTAAAAACCTCACATTAAACTTGCATTAAATTTAATGAAGGTACTATTCAAACGTCCCTGTATTATTTTAATTCAAGCATTACAATAAATCTACAAAAGCAGGCTTCAACTTTTAGCTTTTATGACTTAATACTGGAACTTCCATCCTGAAAACGTTCAAAACGAAAAGTGATTTATCAGCAGAGATTACTTCTGTAATATCAGTTACGTTAGGCTTTCATAAATAAATGCACTAAATATTAATACCTAAATAAATAAGTATATAAAATGTAGAAATATTTTATGAAAATGTAGCACATTCATTCTTAGAACTGTAGTTATTTCATGCATGCATACATTGCATAGAAATGCAAGAAATGCATAAATACAATGCATAAATTAATAAAATATGAATGCATGAATGAATGCACAAAATATGAATGCTTAAATACAATACACATATACAACATACACATTTCACAGAATATTTTTCTCACAATTTTCATAATTAGAACATATACAGCTCATTATAATATGCATTATTTAGACGGGCAACCATACACACTAGTGGTCGACCGATATATATATTTTTTTTTACATTTTGACAATGCCAATGCAGATGCCGATATTTTAATAAAGCCAGGGTAATACTTATTTTACATACAGCACACAGGGAAAATATCATGAATATGATAGTGGGCAAATGCATAAAGAGCAGCAAAATTTGAAATCACGAGTTTGAAGTTTAAACCATTCAGTTCACATGGACAGACCGTCACACAGAGAACACGCGATAATGCTGGATACACACACACACACACACACTTCACAAGATCTCACAGCTGGATTCGACTAAGTTTGCAAGGTTTGTGAAATTAAATGTTCAATAGCCATTCAAAGATTTATTAAAAGTGAGTGTTGTCAAACTCAGTGTTGTCAAAATAAAAGCCCCTCCTCGAACACATCGGCCAAGCAGAAACACTTATTGGCCAAAGCAGATATTTGAAAAATGCCAAATATCGGCCGATATATCGGCCGTGGCGATATATCGGTCATCCACTAATACACACCATGCATTTCAAAAGCTTTTAAATTGGTTTGGACACATAGTGGACATCAGAACAGCCTTTAACACAAGACACACAGCATCTAATCCAAAGTGTTTGGTTCAACACTGGATTCAACCGCAGTAAAGCCAGCAATCAAAGTCAGAGAGAATTCATCACAGCAGCAACGTTCAGCAGCTCTCTGTGAGATGAAACATCCCGCTGTGAGCCAATCTACTGAGACGACACCAGAGAACACCTGAGAGAGACCGTCATTAAAACGACTGACCCGACAAAGCTCAACCAGACCTCAGCGACAGCACCAACAGCTGGACAGAAACACAAAACCAGGTGGACAGACGACATAAAATGACATAAAACAGCCTGTCTGGGATTTTCCACATTTTACTGTGGTCTGATTATGTAAAAGACATGATTTGAGCAAACGTTCATATTTAAAGCAAATACTACAGTTTCTCAAACAAAAGATTTTACAGATTCTCAAATTAATGAATATTACAGACTCACTTCTTTTTGTAAAAATTCGATTGTAAGGATGTTTTCAAAACAAAACCAGTTATTACACACATTATGAAAAGAATAAGCAAATATATTCCATATACTTTATTTTAATTACAATATAACACAATAACTCCTAAACATCAATTATGTTATAAATAAATGCATCAATTAATGCATAAATAATTGCATAAATAAAGTTTCTCCTCACAATAAAATTAAGTACATTATTTGAGGAATAATTTCGCTTAATTCAACATTTCTATGATATTACAGATTCTCAATTTATCGAACAATACAGCTTCACATAAGTGTCTTGAAAAGATGGATCATTTTCACCACAAAACAGCTGAAAAATACCAGTATTCACAAACTCTGAAGGATAATATATAAAAAAAAAAACATTGTCCGTATATTCGTTAGATCAGCTCGTTCAGGCTAAATTAATTCCAGTGCATTTCTACCTGATGCTGAATTATGTGAACCTGCTAACTGATGTTAATTACGGCATAAAGAGAACAAAGTCGCTCATAAAAGAGCAGTTAGCTTTGGGAAACAGAAGCCAATATTCATGAAAAAAACAACTGTTTTGATGGCGTTCAGATACGGTATCTTATCCAACACCCCGAGGCTCTTTTAAAATGATTAAGTGCTTAGGGCATAAACCACTTTTCATTTTCCATTCACTTACATTATAATAAGCCGACTGTATTCAGCGGCGCAACATTTCCATATTTAGAATGAGTCCGTGAAGAAAAGCTTGTAGAGTGATTTATATAGTGGTCTGTCAAACTGAGGAGAAGCTGTTCGATACGCAGAATAAAAGAGCAGAAAAAAAAGAGACAGAGACAGAGATATCGAGACAAAAAAAGACTGTAAATAAAGAAGGAGTGCCCCCCCAACCCCTCCAAAGTTCTGCTTCAGTGCCATGCTGGATTTGAGATTTCATAGGCTAAACCCCAGGGGAACAGCGTGAAGTAGAAGAACTCATTTCAGCCTGAATTCAGATTGATTTCCTATCCAGTTCCTTCTCAATGGAGGCAGTACAGGGCCAAACAAACATAAGGTCACTGCATCAATCTCTGCTGCTTCCTTCTCATGCCATCTGAGCGAGTTTCACAGCTCACGCTTCACACACTCCAAACACTCAACTCGATTGGCTCGCGCACTTCGAAAGCAAATTTATTTAAAAGACATACAGTATGCTGGTGGAGTTGAGTCGCAATGATTTGGGGAGTAACTTCTGTGTCTGAATTAGCACAATATACTATAATGCAAGTGCAGCAATATATAATAAAAAAATGTATGCATTTTCTGAATCAAAGATATTTAAAAATAACTCTTCCGTTTTAGTATATATAAAAAAAATATTAAATACATTCAAACACACATACACACACACACAAAAACTATAAAAATATACATATTAAAAATACATTAAAAGCAGTAAAACTGTGAAATATTTAAATTAAAATTGATTTTCTATTTACATTTTTTTCAATTAAATATTTTTTTAAATAAAGTATGTGCATATAAATAAATGCTTTTATTTGATAACTTCAATATTATAACATTTAAAATAACTTATAATAATATATGATACATTTGTTACCAAAATTGCAATTTTATTTTATTGCAAATTAAATATTGTTGGTCAAATTATATACGTTCTCACACATACACACAATGTGCAAAGGCCTTTAAATGGTCTCTCAGTCTAGTTCTGTAGGCTGCGCAATCATGGAATAGACTGCTGACTTGGCAGTTGTCCAAACGACGACCATTGACACAAGGAGGGCAAGACACAAAAGGTCATTGCATAAGAGCCTGGCTGTTCACAGAGCTCTGTGTCCAAGCACATTAATAGAAAGGCAAAGGGAAGGAAAAGATGTGGTAGAAAAAAAAAAAGTGTACAAGCAATAGGGATAACCGCACCCTGGGGAGAATTGTGAAACAAAACCCATTCAAAAATGTGGGGGAGATTCACAAAGAGTGGACTGCTGCTGGAGCCAGTGCTTCAAGAACCACTACGCACAGACGTATGTAAGACATGGGTTTCAGCTTCGCATTCCTTGTGTCAAACCACTCTTGAACAACAAACAGCGTCAGAAGCGTCTCACTTCAAAAAGGACTGGACAGCTGCTGAATGGTCCCAAGTACATTTTGCATTTCCTTTTTTATATCAGGGTCCCAGAGTCTGGAGGAAGAGAGGAGAGCCACAGTCGGTGATGGTTTGTGGTGCCATGTCATCTGCTGGTGTTGGTCCACTGTGTTTTCTGAGGTCAAAGGTCAACGCAGCCATATACCAGGATGTTTTAGAGCACTTCCTGCTGCTGACCAACTTTATGGAGATGCAGATTTCATTTTCCAACAGGACTTGGCACCTGCAGACAGTGCAAAAGCTACCAGTACCTGGTTTAAGGACCATGGTATCCCTGTTCTTAATTGGCCAGCAAACTCGCCTGACCTTAACCCCACTGAAAATCTATGTGGTATTGTGAAGAGAAAGATGCGATATGCCAGACCCAAGAATTCAGAAGAGCTGAAGGCCACTATCAGACCCACCTGGGCTCTCATAACACCTGAGCAGTGCCACAGACTGATCCACTCCATGCCACGCCGCATTGCTGCAGTCATTCAGACAAAAGGAGCCACAACGAAGTACTTTTCATGTTCATACTTTTCAGTCAACCAAGATTTCTAAAAATCCTTTCTTTGTGTTGGTCTTTAGTTATATTTCTGAGATACTGTATTTGGGATTTTCCTTAGTTCAGGAAACAGTCCTCCTAAAACATTTCTTTGAACATTTGAGCGGTGATATTCAAATCTTCCCAGATCGTGACATAGACATTAGATGAGGCGTTTTAGGAGGCTGTGGACAAGTCTTAACTTTTATTAAGAATATCTCTTTGGCTTTGAGACTTTAGTCTTTGCAACTTTAGTGATCATATCTATTCACAAACAGCTTGTAACACTTGTGACAAAATTAGAAATCACATCATAAGACCCCTTTAATTCCAAGGCAAAAACAAGCTTACATATTTCAGTATTTCATCATTTATTGGTAATTTAGTACCTTTTGGCACAACCTTTATGTCAGGAACACACACGATCCCCCTTAAATGATAACTAGGTTTTCCAGAGAAACAGCCATGGTGGTCTGAAACAGATTTTGTGTTTTCTGATCCTGCATTTGTTTTTTCACGGCCATGAAGCTCTGATGTCCAGTTGGAGCAAGGCGATTTCTCCTCTTTCTGCTACAGAACAGCATGTAATCGAGTGGCTTGGGGTAGATTTAACATAAGGAAATGACAGCACGTTCTCAAGATGTAATCTCCTCACCGCATCATGAATGTTTCATCTGCCGTATTACCAGGACTCTTTTCAGAGCCGCTCTGAACACTCTCACAGATATGAACATCAGTAAAGTCTACAGTACCTCTAAGAGAGAAAAAAAATAGAAGCACATTTCCCAAAATTGATTACTTGCTACACCAACCAGTGATTTAATCTCACTATTCTGCCGAACAGGCAGTGGAGATGTGATATTTTTACTCCTTTTTTCACATAAGACCTGCTCTGAATCTCTTCTGGCCACATAGGATCCAAACACACATCTCTGTATTCAGTTCAACAATGAAAGATCCAGCATAAAAACACAAAGGATGACGTTCTGGTTAAGCAAACGTGCAGCTAAACATTCAGATGAGGCGATGGTTTACATTTCACTCTCTTATTCTGGGACAGAGAGCTGACTATTCATCTTACAATGGACCTTGCTGTAAAATTAGAGTTTGAACTCCAAAAATAATTCAGCCAATTAGGCTCTTCAGGTTAACTGCATCTGATTGTGTTTAACTACTGTTCAAAAACTTGGGGTTGATAATATTTTTTATTAAAAAGCATTTATAAACATTTTAAAACCTGCATTTATATGATAAAAAAATACAATAAAAACAGCAATTTTACGAAATATTATTACTGTATAAAATAACTGTTTTCTATGGGAATATATGAATATAAATGTAATTTATATTTTAGTGCTGTGCAGCTGAATTTTCAGCATCATTCCTCCTGTCAGGGTTAGGCAAGGAGGAACTCAAGTGCAGACAGGGAATCACAAAACAAAGAGTTTATTAATACAAAAAGGGGAAAACAAAACCCACGAGGGGGAAAACAGGACTAGGGCAAATACAGCAATACTAAATAAGACTGACTCGACAAGATAAACAAAGACTCAAAACAGGAGAACACTGACTACAACTAACACTCACGGTTATACAGGGACTTCAGAGGAACAATCACAAGTGTGGAACAATCACAGGTACAAATCTCAATGACAATGAACCGACGCAAGACAGAGCACACTAGGAGATCTAAATAGGGGTACTAATCAAGACACGACAGGTGTTACAGATAGGACAATCAAGACACGACTAGGTTAACAAGGGGGGCGGGGCAAGGGAACGAGACAACACAAGCACATGGCCCAAAGACAAGGCCATGCGCTTGTACACAAAACATGGGTCTGTCATGATCCTGCCTCAAGACTAGGAAAAATCAAGGACACGAGGGCAGGATCATGACAGAACCCCTCCCTTAAGGAGCGGCTTCCAGACGCTCCTCAAGGGAACATCAAACACGGGACATGACTGACATGACAGACTGGGACACAGACACAAACCAACAGGACATGACAAATAACAACAAAGGCAAACATGAGTACACAACGGCAGGGTTGGGGTGACAAATCAAAAAAAACAAACAGGGAAGGGGAGGGGGCGGGACCACAAAGTTCATGGGGGACAGACCAGGGCGGGTGGGTGGGGTAGGAATCCTAGGAGGACAGGACGAAGGCTGACGACGGGGGGTACGGGCAGGTCTGGGTGGTGAGGGGCGGGGAGGGGTCTCGGGACAACTGACAGGGGACATGACAGGACCAGACAAGGGACGCGGGGCAACACTTACGGGACGCGGGGCAAGACTTACGGGACACGGGGGGACAACATCTACTGGACACGGGGGGACAACATCTACTGGACACGGGGCCACATCCACAGGACACGGGGCCACCTCAACAGGACACGGGGCCACATCAACAGGACACATGACTACATCAACAGGACACGGGGCCACATCAACAGGACACGGGGGGACAACGGCTGGACACTTAGGACTTCTGGGGACAGGGTCAGGGGACAAAACAGGACTGACGGGGACTTCTAGGATTTGGACAAGACGGGACAAATAATCAGAAAAGGCTTTAGCAGCTAAGATAATAGGCAGCTCCTTATGGGATGAGACCGACTGTACAAGAGTCTTTGCTGCAGAGTCGGCCGCGGCTCTCTCCTCCGCTCTCACGACTGCAGCTCTCTTCTTTGCCGGCTCGGGCACGCTCACTGTTGCTGGCTCGGGCACGCTCACCGCTGCTGGCTCGGGCACGCCCACCGCTGCTGGCTCGGGCACGCCCACCGCTGCTGGCTCGGGCACGCCCACCGCTGCTGGCTCGGGCACGCCCACCGCTGCTGGCTCGGGCACGCTCACCGCTGCTGGCTCGGGCACGCCCACCGCTGCTGGCTCGGGCACGCTCACCGCTGCTGGCTCGGGCACGCCCACCGCTGCTGGCTCGGGCACGCTCACCGCTGCTGGCTCGGGCACGCCAGCTCTCTCCGCTGCTGGCACGGGCACGCCAGCGCTCACCGCTGCTGGCACGGGCACGCCAGCTCTCTCCGCTGCTGGCACGGGCACGCCAGCGCTCACCGCTGCTGGCACGGGCACGCCAGCTCTCTCCGCTGCTGGCACGGGCACGCCAGCGCTCACCGCTGCTGGCTCAGGCACGCTCACCGCTGCTGACTCGGGAGGAGACAGGGTCACAGGACCGGCAGGCCCCTTCTTCTTCCTCTTCCTCCTCGGGCGCGGTGCAGAGGCTACAGCTGGGTCAGAGGCGGGTTGGGGGAGTTTGGTCTCGGACAGGGCAGACTCGGACGCCGAAGACTCTGAAGCCGACTCCCATGAAAACCGTCTCCCTCGTTTCATGGGGAGACTGCTGGCTGAGGAGGGCACCTCAGGACTCTGGGAGGGGCTTGACTGACCCCCCAGGGTTGCCACGGCCAGGACACGACCCTCCGGGATCGCCGGCAGCTGGGTAGGTGGGGACCTCTGTGGCTCCTCCTGGGAGAGGCTCTCCCACAGCCGGGCATAATTCTGGAGGATCCACTCCCCCTCGGGCGAGTATGGGAGGGTGACCCCCTTCCTGTCTGTGGGGGATGACATCCAGCACTGCCTCCGGAACTCCAACAGGTGTTGGAGCTCGGAGGACCTCCTGCCTGCTGAGTTCCTTCTTGGTCGGTTCATTCTGTCAGGTATTTGGTAGGGAGGAACTCAAGTGCAGACAGGGAATCACAAAACAAAGAGTTTATTAATACAAAAAGGGGAAAACAAAACCCACGAGGGGGAAAACAGGACTAGGGCAAATACAGCAATACTAAATAAGACTGACTCGACAAGATAAACAAAGACTCAAAACAGGAGAACACTGACTACAACTAACACTCACGGTTATACAGGGACTTCAGAGGAACAATCACAAGTGTGGAACAATCACAGGTACAAATCTCAATGACAATGAACCGACGCAAGACAGAGCACACTAGGAGATCTAAATAGGGGTACTAATCAAGACACGACAGGTGTTACAGATAGGACAATCAAGACACGACTAGGTTAACAAGGGGGGCGGGGCAAGGGAACGAGACAACACAAGCACATGGCCCAAAGACAAGGCCATGCGCTTGTACACAAAACATGGGTCTGTCATGATCCTGCCTCAAGACTAGGAAAAATCAAGGACACGAGGGCAGGATCATGACACCTCCAGTCTTCAGTGTCACATGATCTTCAGAAATCATTCTAATATGATGATTTGCTGCTCATTAAACATTTCTGATTATAATCAGTGTTGAACAGTTGTGCTGCTTCATATTTTTTCACATCATAACTAGAGATGTTCCGATACCCTTTTTCTCTTCCCGATACCGATTCCGATACCTGGGCTCAGGGTATCGGCCGATACCGAGTACTGATCCGATACCTGGGTGTGTATCTGTATATACAGCTGTATATACTACTAGCCCTGTGTAAATTGCTAGAATTCTTTTTATGGTGTGCTTCAGACAGATCCCTCAATAAAACATGAACAAATACATGGTGAACTACTGTATTTATTACAGTATTTTTATTATCTAACATGAATTTGACAGTATTATTTATTTTCATATGCAAAAAAGAACTTCAAATGCAGCCAAAAATCTAACACCGCAAACTAAAAAAGGTATTTAAGTTTTACAATATAACTGTATAAAAAAACTGCAACAAATAAGTCTAGGAATATAAAAAAAGATCTATTAATCAGATAATCTCTTTACAACAAAACAAGTAAAAAACAAGCAACCATCTAGGCATAATTATTATTATTATAGAGACGTATTATTATTACTGTAGGCTACAACAGTAGCTTTATATATTGTCAATTTACTCATGTAAACCAAACATTTATTTTAATGGGCTGCCATGAAGATCTTTGAGTGTCTGTGTTTATGATATGACAGTATTCTCAAATGAAACGGTAAATTCTCATGAAGTGACGGTTTATGCGTTCGTGTCCTCATGACACACAGCAGAGACTACAAAACAGCGAGCTCTCGCGCATCTGTGCCAGTCACCCACAGAGATGTAGATTTTGCGGGAGTAATATTTAAATAGTATTTTGCAGTTTAATATTCACAGACACTAGTATATATTCGGCTACTGTCTGGAGCCCTGCGCTTTGACTTACACGGAAGCGAATGAACGCAGCTGCCGGTACTGAATATACTTGAGAGTCTGTAACTACCGGTACTACAGAGACATACTGCTAACCACTGATCTATAATATAGAAGCGGCTTCACTGTCTTTTGGCAGTTTAGAATGTGATGAGTGATCCAGTCATATATAGATCAGGGCTGCTAACGCGTTTTCATTTCTTCTTCGCTGCTCTAAACAGGGGTTGCTTGTGGCAACACAGCACAACTTCCTGTGTTTTCAATGCATTTTGAGCAGCGAAGAAGAACCGTGCAGCGGTTAGGCAAAGCTTGCGGTCATAACTAGGTATTTTTTAAGAAAATGGTATCGGATCGGTATATGGGTTCATGTACTCGCCGATGCCGATGCCAGAATTTGTTGTGGTATCGGAGATATTTCCGATACTAGTATCGGAATCGGAACAACTCTAATCATAACATGTCCTTACTGTCACATTTGTTAAATATAATGCATCATTCCTAAATAAAAGTATCAATTTCATGAACACAGAACAACATAAAAAACAGTTACATGTAATGTAACGTAACTCAACACAAAACATAATGTAACACGTAAGGTAATATAACGTAACGTAATGTAACGCAATGTAACGTAACGTAACATAACATAACGTAACATAACATAACATAACATAACGTAACATAACATAACGTAACATAACATAACGTTACATAACGTTACATAACGTAACGTTACATAACGTAACATAACGTAACGTAACATAACATAGCGTAACATAACGTAACGTTATATAACGTAACATAACGTAACGTAACGTAACATAACGTAATGTAACATAACATAACATAACATAACATAACATAACGTAACGTAACGTAACGTAATGTAACGTAACGTAACATAACGCAACAATTACCCCAAACTTTTGGACAATACTGTAATTCTCTACTAGATAGGATGTCCAAAATACTCTGAATGTCCGCAGTAAACAAACACATAGAAGGCTGACTGTGATAAACCTATCATTGATCAACTGGGTTTGTTTAAAAACAAAAGGCCACAGAGCAAGGTCCAAAACTTTAGGAGAAAGTAGCTGCATTCAAATTCCAACTTCCTTCTCTATCGAGGGACATAATGCAAGAAAACAGATCTCCAGAATCAATACAGAGCAGCTCCAGTGTATTTCTACATGAGCACCAACCAAAACAGCATGATTAGCTCTGCTCTCCTACCTGCACTCGGCTGCTGGGGTCCTTTTTAATCCATTTGATGACCGTCTCATAGACCAGCTCCTCTGCTTTCGTGTTCAGGCTGTCGTTGGACATGTAACTGACCAGGTCGTCTTTGGAAATGTTGAGGATCTCGTCCTGACCAGCCACGTCGGGGAAGTTTTGCAGGGCGAAGGCCTTTGCCATGTTGTGGAGTTCGGTGCACTGCATCGCCTCGGCCATGGCCAACACTCCCAGACAGTTAGCAGCCGTCAGCTGTTTCTCTGTGAGAGACGCACACGTACACACATGAGCTGGGAAACAAACCTTTACAATGAGAGCTGCTTGGAAGATTACATTTATCCAAGTGTGTTGCTTTGGAAAAGGCGAGTGTAATATCTCAAGTAGCTCATGGGGAAAAGACCCAAGCATGGGAATCGATTGGGCACGAGGCTCACTGGAGACTTTGATTCATCCAGACAGACACGGACCTTTTCTATTGCATGAAAGGTCAACAAAACCTTCACTAAACCTGCACTTACTTCATTGTGCACAACCAAAACAACAGGTTTGACTTCAAGTCAACATTAGACCTATATACTATCCGTTTTGCTTCTATTAGAACTCAGGAGAAAAATAAATAATGTAAATAAAAATGTTAAAAATAATTATGTAAATAAACATTACACAGGAATAATAATAAAAGACATATTATAAATGAATAATATAACCCTATTATAATATTATTAAGTAAGCAGTAGTTCATGGCGTCGATTCCCATGAAAACCAAGAACTGAAATCTGAAATAAAATGGATAAAATATACAAATAAATAAATAGTTTACAATAAACATTTATTTTAAATGTATGTTTTTATAAAATATTATATAAATGCTTATTTATTCAATTTCTCACTGAGGTTGTTTTATGTATATAAATGCAATATATATATATATATGTTTGTGTAAATATATCATATGTGGTCTTTTTTTTGTTATTAAAATATTAAATGCATATATTATCAATTTAATTTTATGCAATGCATTTTCAAGTTTTACTGGATACTGATGTGATTGTATAAACTGTGCATTTAATTTCTCAGCATACCATTATTTGATATTATTTCGATAATCTTTATTGCTATAAATGTATTTAATATATTATTTACTTTTTTTGTAAGTTTGCATTTCAAAAGTAAATAATTGTGAAGTTTAATTGGGTGAAATTGCAGGTGTGAGCATTATTCTGACTTTATAAAACCAAGCAAACAGTACATGAAGAGCTCAGGATAAAAACATAGAAAACTGCGCTCATACAACACGTCTCGCAGCATTCAGAATTCAGTTACTTGCTTATCAAAGTGTAAGCGGCTTGGATTTCTATTACCAAATATTTCAATGCACCATCTTGACTGTAAGAACTCAAAACTCTTTCCCGCTGATGAAACCTTGAAGACGAATCTCTTTTAGAGAGCATTCACTTTCCTCATGCATTCAAGTGTCATATAGCACTTATCTGAAGCGGTCGCGCTAACAAGAACGTCTAAAGTCAGTCTTGCACATTTCGACTTTTCATTTCTAACTTTTGTATAGTGAAGTAGACGGAGCACTCCAGCGAATCCCTACAGGAGAGAACGTCATTTCAGAGGCGCTGATAGATTAATAAGCTCCGGATCCCAGGGGTTCATGGGAAGAGGAGCACAGATCAGATATCTGTCAAAGCCACTGACATCGACTTTTTGATTCTGAAGCTAAACTCATTATTAATATTCCTCACACTTACCTGATCAACAGCAAAAGCGAAAAGGGCATAATTCATGACAGTGTCGAAATTTAAGTTGCACATTCTACAAGCATATTACCTACCACCACCACTCCCAAAATTGTGTTTAACTTACACAAAACAAAACCTAGACATAGCTTTTACCACACTGTATAAACTGCTCGAAACCCACCTTTTCAATAAGATTTGCTCATTTACTTTTATTTGTTTAATAAAAGCCTAGTTAGCAATTCTGTTGACAAACTTGTTTATTTGGGCTATATTTTCAATGCATTTATTGCTAGCTCAGCAAAAATAATTGTTAAATTAAATTTGTAGTAAAAACACTGAGAAGCTGTAGGTTTACTATAGAAAAGCTACAACTGACTACATCAAATGGCAAGGTTTGTCTATTGTTTATGGGTAATTCACACTGAAAAGCACAATTTATTTGAATGCCATTCTATTTCAATTCTACTTACTTCAGATCAAATTCAAATTATGCATGCATTTCAATCTACATGCTAAAATATGTATGGATTGACTCCTCAGGAGTCTTGCTCCTGATGCAATATCTGACGAAAATATTACGACAAGTGTTCAGATTACTGGAAATTACTTCATATCAGCTGTCAAGATGTCTGATTCGCAACCAGGGAGCAGGTCATTACGACTGCTGTAATGAGCAACTGTATTTCTGATTCACTTCAGTCCACAGCAGAGCGTGCATGTGTGTGTGTGTGTGTGTGTGTTAAGCTCGTGTCAATCAACATAACTCAAGCCTCCAGCTCTGAAAGGGGAAACAGAATCCAAAAAGAGCGAGCAAGACACGGACAGAATGAATAATGAGAGTAGTTCCAGTAAATTTAAGAGCACCTACAGAACTACAGTCATGTTCTGCATTTACTGCAGCATTTATTTCCTGAGGTTGTCTTACAATGACACTCAAAGTTAACACTTTCCATGACTGTTTTTCAACCCTCTGAAAATGAAACTGAAGAATATCGTGTTGTATCAAATGCATGCAATTTAGTAACTGACTTTGCATGACTTTGGTGAAATTAGGAAACATTTCAATCCGGCAGATTCTTACCGAGGAAGGAGACACAGACTTTGCAGAAAGTGCTGAACTGGAACTTGTTGGCCACCTCCAGTAAGGTCTTGGCGTTGGCCGAGTCGATAATGAGGGAGCCGGTGTAAACGAACTCCAGGAGAAGCTCCAGAACATCTGAACTGATGTTGCTCATTGTCAGCTGCATCTTCTCACCGTTTCGGTTCTCCCCTGATAACCTGGACACAGCATGAAGGATGTTAAACCAGACCTGCAGGTTGGATCTCAATTGTTGCAAGCAATGAAGGCAGGGGAAAGTGTATTTTCAGTGTATAAAACTTGATTTTCCTCACTCAAAGCTATTGTACGACTTCAGAACAGTTTTTTTATTGTTATCTAAAACTACATCTATAAAAAACTGTTTTCATTAACTGAAAAAAAAGCTCAAATAAAATATAAATATTGGATGAAATAAACTTACAAATTAAACATTAGAAGAAGACATAATGAAAATTAGAAACGCTGAAAATAAAATGAAATAAAAAGCATATTTTACAAAAAAAAATAGTTTTCATTTTATTTTTAGTTTAAGTTGCTAGAAATGTTAAACTAAAATTAAAATGTAAAAACTGAAATTATAAAAATACTGATTAAAAAAAAACTTACAAATTAAACATTAAAAGAAGAAATAATGAAAATTAGAAACGCTGAAAATAAAATGAAATAAAAGCAGTAAAAATGAATTAAACAAACATATTTTACAAAACAAAAATAGTTTTCATTTTATTTTTAGTTTAAGTGGCTAGAAATTTTAAACTAAAATTAAAATGAAAAACTGAAATTATAAAAATAATGATTAAAAAAAGAAGTGTATTTTTGTTCCATTGTAAAACAACTTAACGTTTGGTCTGTTCATCACACAATGCTATCATACGACTTCAGAACAGTTATTATTGTTATTATTAACTAAAGCTATTTAAATTATTTTTGTTAACTGAAATAATTCTGAAATATAAATATTAGATAGAAAAAATTATTACATATTATTATCATCATTAGAAACATTTTTTGAAATGCCATCTTGGCACCTTCAAATATGTTTAACCCTTAGGGGACTAAGCTGTTTTTTGGTCCGTTTTCTCTATTTTTACATTTCGGCTTATAAACCATATGTAATGATAATGGACCACCATGTATTTGGTATCAATGGATTCAGAAGATCCTAAGCTACCATAAGCATGCATGCAATATGTCTATAAAGGAAGTATGAGTGAAAAATTGTACAATAAACTAGAGAATTTCAAAAACGAAAATTAGATTTTTGTTGATATACTAAAAATAGAAAATAATTTAAACCATATAAAATATATTTAAAAGTAAAAAAAAAAAAAAAGAGAAAAGTTTATTACATTTTAGTTCAAGTTACAAAAAACTAATCTAAAATGAAAAATAAAAATATAAACATTAAAGCTAATTCAAAATAATAATACTTACTAGAATAGTTAATAATACTGAAATAACACCGCTTCAGAGGACTTGAATAAAATCGTATGAGGACTTCATTTCGTCTCATGGTCCTTCTTGGAGTTTGATATGGTCACTATGCATCACTGCATAAAGATTTTACAATAATTTTACACCGGAAAAACACAGGATACTGAACGACATTAGGGTGATTAAATAAGGGATGCTTTTGAGTGAACTTTTCCTTTAAGAAGCTATTAAAAACCTATCGAGCAGTGCAAAGTGAGATGGACTCGTTTGGAAGAGCATCAACTAAAGCTGTTTGGCGACTGAGACTCAAAGTCAAGCCTGTGAGTTTCTCTACAGCAGCGCTTGAGGGAAAACTTGAATGAGCTGCTATGCATTTTCATGCATAATACATGTTTAAATGCATATAGAGAGTGCAGATTGCCTGGCTGCTGAGATGAGCTGCTCTCCATACAGAAGAGGGCCGCTGGCTGGGAGTATCTGCTCAGGGCGGACTGGCAGACGGACGCAGCGCAGCTTTGGGTTTTGCCATTGTTTGGGTGCATGTCTTTAGACACTAAATCTAGAAACCTCAATTATCAGGGATGCTGCAATAAGACAAAGGTGTCTCATAGCTCATAATGATGTCCCATTAATGGACGGGCATGTCCAACAAGTGGATAGACACGTGCATTAAAGGTGAAGCGTGTCAGTTCTGAGTCAATATCATCAGCACTTTGCATTGCAGCAAGAAAATGTGAAGGGTGTTTAAACGCGTTTCAGGAGAAGCACTTTCCTTGGTGAATAAAATCAACGTGCATTCAGAAATGCATCATATTATCAAATTTAAATATGCATATTTATATTGCAATGTGCAAAAGGTAGTGGGTTCGATTCCCAGGAAACAACATGTTAGGTTAAAAAAAACAAAATGTAAAAGATAGGACAAAAGTGTCTGATTAATGTAAAAAGACATTTACTCTGTAAACAAATCACAACATGTGTTTTCCTGAGCCTTCATGAAGACACTTTAATGAATATATGCTGAAAATGTACTCATCCAAAATGAGTTTGTTTCTTCATCAGATTTGGAGAAATGTATCATTGAATCACCAATGGATGCTCTGCAGTGAATGGGTGCCGTCAGAATGAGAGTCCAAACAGCTGATAAAAACATCACAATAATCCACAAGTAATACACACCTCTCCAGTCAATCAGTTAATGTCTTGAGAAGCAAAACTCTGCGTGTTTGTAAGAAATAAATCGTTTTAACATGCTTCAAATGTCATATTAAGTATATTTTAACCAGAAGCGATGGTTTAAAAAGTCTTGTTTCTTACAAACATGCAGATTTTCACTTCACAAGACATTAACTGATGGACTGGAGTGGTGTGGATACAGATGTTTTTATCAGCTGTTTGGATTCTCATTCTGACGGCACCCATTCACTGCTGAGCACATCCATTGGTTTGCTGTGATGCAATGCTACATTTCTCCAAATCTGTTCTGATGAAGAAACACACTCAGTTACATCCTGGATGGCCTGAAGGTGAGTACATTTTCATTTAGTTTTCATTTTTTGGGTCAACTAGTCCCATAAAGTCTAGATATATTTGTAACAAATGTAAAGACAGATGCATGCTACAAGTGACAGACGGACAGACGGCGAGCGTGATGTAAGCAGGGAAGGAAAGGAGGGGATAGAAAATCAGATCTGCCACAGGGAACCAGCAGCCATCCTACAGGGAAAGGGACCATTCCATGACTGGGACGTGGATTTACTTTCAAACACCTGCCAAAACAGAGTTCAACACGGCCTGCGTACGAACGGTGGCGTTAGTCGTTATAAAGGCAGAGAATGAGGTGAGGTGAGTGTCTCTGGAGGAGGCTGAAAAATCAAGATATGTTACTCCTGAAAAGAAAAACAAAAATGCAAAGTTTATTGCTGTCAGGCATAAGTGCAGGAGGAAAAATATTAAGAAAGAAAAGGAGTCGACCATTAAGAGGGGGGAAAGAAAAAGATAATAGAGATTCAGTGCTCTCTCTGTCCCTGAGATCATGCTCACACTCGCACTATTTCCACACTTTACTGGCCATGTTTTTATTCAGAAGTATGAGCACATGTCTGCCCTGAAAAAAAAAAAAAAATCTATATGGTTATCAAAATCTTGCATTTTTCCCTACAGTCTATGACTATTATTTACAGCATTTAAAAAGGGCAAAAAGCCTTTTAAGAATGAAGGAGAACATAATATCTGTGTTATGCTGGCTTCTAAAACGCCAACCTTTGGATATTTTCTCAGACAGCATTGTGCGCATATATATATATATATATATATATATATATATATATATATATATATATATATATGACCCTGGAGCACAAAGTCTGAAGTCTCTGGGGTATATTTGTAGCAATAGCCAAAAATACATTGTATGGGTCAGAATTATCATTTATGTCAAAAATCAGTGAAGTAAAGATATTTAGCAAATTTCCTACTGTAAATACATTAAAATAATTCTTTTGATTCGTAATATGCATTGCAAAGAACTTCATTTGGACAATTGTAAAGATGATTTTCTCAATATTTAGATTTTTTTGCTCCATCAGATTCCAGATTTCCAGGTTCATTATATATATATATATATATATATATATATATATATATATATATATATATATATATATATATATATATATACAAATTAATTCATAATTTTATTAATGCATATTTTATAAATAAATAAAAAGACAAAAGAATAAGCAAATACATAAAACAAATGAAATGGAAAATTTTAATTAAGAATAAAATATTTTTTTTTTTAAAATGGAAAGAGTGCTTTTTGGCCATTGTTTTATTATCAAGTAATAAGTACATGTCTGCTCTGAAAAAAAAGAAAGAAAAAGAAAAATATATATATTGTTATCAAATTCTTTCTTTTTATTCATAGACTACAACTATTATATTGATTAGACTGGGAAAATGTAGTGATGAAAGTATGGCACTCAAAGGGGAAAAAAGCCTTTTAAGAATGACAGGGGTCTCTACAATAGACACAATTTGCATTTTTCCCATTTTCCAGGAAATGTTGAGCACACTCATTTACCTACAGTACGTCCTTGAGAGAGAAAGCGGTCTGAAAAAATCTATAAATGTGAGTGCTTGCTTTGTTTCTGTGTTCACTGACATTACATGCAGACTGTCAGAGAATATTATATCTGATTACACAACTCAGCACAGTTTAATCAACACTTGCTTTCATGAAATCTTCAGTGCAAATGGGCTATTTGAATGGTAAAGTGTGTTTTTAAGGTGAAACTACTTTTTCTAGCCATGCTTTCTGTATAATTTACTTCTTTAGCTGATCATGGCATCAGCCCACAGGGGTTTGCAGGTCTAAATATTAAATATTCTATAAATACATAAATGCATAAAAAGTAATCAAAATAAATTAATGCATAAACAATATATTTAAAAAACTAAATCAAAGTAAATGCATGTGAATAAACTCAAATGCATAAATAGATTCTTGCATAAATAAATGCATAAACAAATGTGAATCATGAATAAATGTTCACTATGGTAATTAGGATTATACTTTCCAAACAATGGACTATATCAACAATATAAAAAATAAAAAATAAAACACTTTAGCTTATGCCTATATTTCTTGTTCCATACATAAAAAAGCCACTAGAACTTGGGAGTTAAGTGTCCATTTTAATGGAACAAAACAAATCAAGAGTTGTCAAACTAAAATGGGCTCTTCAATACCAGCTATCCGTTTCAGACTTATAATGAAGTATCTATGCTAATATATACGTGAAAACACTCCACAATTGGCAACCTGATGGATGCACTGCCAGATGCAAAGCACAAATATTCAGTAAAATCCAACAGACAAGCTGAACCTCTGGAGATATCCTGAAATTCATAAGTGACACTGCCTTGTATCGATGTGAACGAGGCGGTGTTAATGGCTATATATCACATCCAAACGCAGATCCACTTAGTGCATGATTTGCTAAATGGACGAATCCCTTTTTAATGCACGTTTTCTCTGAGAACGACAAATACAGCAGGTGTTCTTTATAGACGATTAGATAAACACGGTCCGTTTGACTGATATAAATGACAGGCACCCTGATAACGACAGCATGATTCACTCATTAAAGGGCCACCAGACATCTCTGATATTAAACCCAGATTACAGACCGATGCGTGGATCGTTTTCAAGATCAATGTTTCGTTCAGATTTGATATTCATCATGGAGGCCTTTTTCCCTTAAAGTTCAAAGACTGAAGTCAATTTTTAATAAAGCATGCCTGAAGAGTAAACAAGCAAATAATCAGGCTGAAATAGTGCAAGACCACTCACATTTGTACCACTAGAAATGCATTATAAATTAATAATGCAAGGGTGTTTTTTTTAACAGTTTAATATGCTGCTGCTTTATGGATCATGACATGCCATTGATTTTATTCCGCCGAACAAAGCTGTTGACTCTCGATTTAATGTAGCATGAATTTTCAGCCGACAGACAGTTCTATGTACATAAAAGCACAAATGTCAGATTGAGCTTTCCAGCTGAACTCTATGAAGTTGAACTGGATCGAACTGTCTGTTCAAATGCATCACACTGGTTTAATTCCACTTGATAAGGTTAAATATTTTCGACTTTGTGAAAAGATTTTTCAAATGAATTGTGATGATGTGACTGTATGGCTTTGTTCTGTAACCTGAAATGCCACCTACAGACATCATGTGTGCACGATTATGCTGGAAGAATGCATTCTAGATTGCAACCCCAGAATGCATTACGACAAGCACAGTGAAAAAAAAATCAATTCAATTAAATGCATAAATAAATTCATAAATGCATAAATCTATAAATAAGTAAATGTGTAAAAAATAAACGTGTTAATATATAAATTCAATAATCGCAATGAATGGCAATAAATTAATGCATAAATGTGCATGTGCATAAATAAGCTAAAAAATATAAAAGCGGAAATGCAAAAAAAAAAAAAAAATCATATGCAGAAATGCATCAATCATTAATCTATAAATAAGTAAATGTGTAAAAAATAAACGTGTTAATATGTAAATTCAATAATTGCAATGAATGGCAATAAATGATGCATAAATGTGCATGTGCATAAATAAGCTCAAAAATATAAAAGCAAAAAAATAATCATATGCAGATATGCATCAATCATAAATACAAGCAAAAATGAATTCATATGTAAATACATTATAAACTAATTAATAATTGCATAAAAGCATAATGTTAAAATAATATATATTTGGTAAAGGCTGAAATAAATAAAAACAAACCATAATAAATACATGTGAACATACATATGTATAGTTAATGTCTACTGCATAAGCATCAAGCATTCTGATAGTCCCATGTGCATGATGTGTTCCAGGTCATTAGATCACTAGGTTCTACAGAAATGTTTTTTCCTCTATGTTTTAAAACAGACAATCTAGACGTCACTGAGAGCCCCTGGTTTCCGTGCTTCCAGAGGCAGCAGAACCCAAATCACTTTGCGAGGTGTATCAGCACATTTTGTGCTTCACCGAGAACAAACTTCTGAGTTATTGCTCCTAATGCAGTTTTCATCGCAGCTGCTCGAGATAGATCAGCTCGACCCAGACTAAATTCACAATCAACCGCCTGAGATTCCCAGACACAATCTGTCCTTGAAGCTGGAGTACATGCATCACGATATATATCAGACGGAAATATGAAAGCATTACAGCCATTTCACATGCCAAGCCAACTGAAGTCTGTTTGTTCTCTGTGTTCGACATCCGGGATTATGAATAATTTGATGTGACTGAAACGAGGCTGAGAGGGATAGTTTACGGTAGTGCTCTTTTATTTAACAACACATTAACCCTGTACAGCCTGCTGCATCATATTTGATACACACCTTTCTAAAGCTTTTAAATGATCAACATGAGCAAAACCTGCTGCACACAATCTATTTCAGAATTGTACAAACATCCCTCAACAGCTCCAGGTTTGCTGTGAAAACTTTACTGGTTTTTAAAGTAAACATAAGAATAGCTTTTATATTATTAGAAATATTTCAAGATGAACCAGGTTTACTTGTTTATCCATAATCACTTCAAATCATGTTCAAATGTATAATGTAATATGATTATTAGGGTTTTGAGGAGTGTTTATTTCTTCATCTCTAAATCAGCACTGGCTTGCACCGCATTATATGTTTGGATCATTTCAATATTATCTTACTAAGAAATATTAATGGAGATATAGACATATAGAGTGATGACTCATATTTTTAGCATTGTATTAAAGTATCTGCTCTACTGTAACAAATATCTAATTTAGTTACATTACAAGCATCAGAATGTCATCTTTTTGTCTATAAAAATATCAACATCTAAACCAAACTGCATATTTTTTTTACTCATTTTGGACCTCTGAATAAAAAAAAAAAAAATTCTTACTTCATAAAAGCCTGATGGATCAAATATGATACGCGACAAAAAAGCATATGCAAACCTTTTGGTCAAGAATAAACTGTGAATAAATGAACTATGACCCCCCCCCCCCCCCCCACTAATATACGATGACATGCACCAGTCACTTTGTGCAGCATTGATCTGCTCACTACCTCATTCTCCATAGAACTGACGTCATTCCACTACCTCATCAGTCAGTTTAATAATATAACTGCTCTTGAGCCCTTTGCCTCTTTAATCAGACTTAATAAGCTTTTGTTTTTGCACTAAATAATCTTTTATCTGTTCTGTTGTTCACTTCATTGATTTGCACTATGTCTGCTTTTTGCCTTGCGCTGCTTTATTTAACTTTATTTTTAAATTTATTATGTCTTTTTTTTTTTACATTCCCTTATTGTATAGTTGTATCTACATTTTATATTTTGATCTAGATTTTTAGGCTTTAATGTTAATGTTATGTGTGTGCACCGGGGGTCTGAGAGTAACACAATTTCGATTCTCTGTATGTAAGTACTGTACATGTGGAAGAATTGACAATAAAGCAGACTTGAACTTGAACTACTTTTTCTTTTTTTTTCTTCCTGTTATTTCATATGTCACCTTTAGTATACCTTTAGTAGTTTTTCAAAAAAGATCTACCTTTGAAAAACTGTAAACAATAAATAAATAAATAGATGTGACCTAAAATACAGAAAGGATCCAAAATGAAAGTCTTTAACGATCAGCCTTTTCCCATTCTTTCGATCTTTTGTTCATATTGCCACTATTTCTTTCTGCTAGCAAACAAAAGCCAGGTTCCAATCAGAAGTATCAGTTTTACAGGTTCACCACAAATTTACTGCCAACACTTTGCCGCAAAGCTCATTTGCATAAGGAAATATGATTTTGCAGTAAATGTGTGGCAAACTTCGCCTCACAGGTTCAGCAGAAGGGCAGATGACACACACACACACACACACACACACACACACACACACACCAGATGTGGAAGTTGTGCGTTTCTTTGCCTGTAAACATGATTCAGTATCAGACTTTCCTCATGAATAACATCCAGTCAGTCTTACGGCTCTGGGACTCCTGACTGCTGAGATCAGCATCGATACAAGACGGCAAAGTCAGGAAGAAACAGCGTTTCCCAAAGCAGAGACGAGATCCGTGCATGCAGTTCCCTTAATCTCGAAGCGGCGTGTGAATTTCCAGAGCGAGTCACAGCAGGTAAAAGGTCAAGTGGGATGACTAGAACATCCCATCTAAGCACTTGACACAAACAGCCGAGCGCAGCGCTGATCCAATACGCTTAACGCATCCCTAAACTCTGCCTTTCATTTGTTTTGACATTTACAAGCATTTAAAACCAAACCCCCAGTCATGGAACTTCTCCCAGTTAAATGCAGACCGCACACTTAGTGCATGGTGATGCAAGGGTCAGATCGGTCAAAGCCTTGACCTTTTTCAGCAGTGAAATACATTCATCGGTGGGACAGATAGAATGGCTACTGGCCCTGTGACGGGAACCGATGTCTTCAGACCTGCAAGAGACGGGGAGGGAAAAGGAGGCGACACAAATGCACCCTACGAAAAGAACAGAAGAGATCAAGGGCGGGAGGAAAGCAAACCTTTTCACCATGTCCTTGAAATACAAGCTGCAGGAAGCTAGAACATTTTGATGGACTTCAAACTCTTTGCCTTCAACAATTATTTTCAGGTCTGTAAACTCTTTCTCTCGCCGCTGCAGGTTCAATTCCTTCAACATTTCTGTAGAACAAGAGAAAGAAGAGAAACAGTGATTTTGGGACCTTCTGAGATCCAAGCACAACAGCATATGATGACAAAACCAATCATTATCAGAAGAAAAACAGGAAATGATGTGTTTGTGCAAGTAAAGGGCTGGAATGGAGGAATAAAACCACCAAGCATGAAGGAAAAGCAACAACAGAAGTGAAGGGCAGAGGTCAGCGCTCAACTTCTTCAGTATGATGTCCACAGCTTTGATTTAAAGGAATACTTCAGCCAAAAATGAAAATGCAATGCTTATTTATTTATTTATTTTTCACCAACATGTCATTGTAAACCCTTTTTTCTGTTCTTTTCAGACATTTCATTTTAGGACGAACTATTCCTTTTTACAAACAAATGGAATGATTTAGAAATGTCAGGTTTTAGAAATAAAAATTCCATTCACATTCTTCATGTCATTTATTATTGTTACTATTATAATAACTCAAAATAAGCTTTAGTCACACACACACACACACACACACACACACACACACACACACACTGATTACTGCAGTATAATTATATTTTAATACTATATACACATCTTTATTTTAATACAACCCATTAACAAATTGCATTACAGTGATTTATGCTTTCATTGTTATCTTTCTTTCTTCATATATTTGTATTCTTTAGTAATTTGTTATAACTCTATAACTATGATGTATACACCAGTATAGACTTATGATGAGCTGAGTCTAATGATACATAGACAAAGTCGATCTAATGCAAAGTCATTGTTTTTATTAAATAAATGAATGAAATGAATTCATAAAGTCAGTGTTACCATGGAAACAGAAACTACTGCAAAAGAGAACAATAGCTGCTCACTCACAGGAAGTATTTGGAATTATGTAACCATGCACACTCAAGCTGGACATCTGTATATTTTTAAGATAAAACATCCGATGCATTTATTAAATAGCTGTTGTACAACAGTTTTGATTTCATAATAATGCTTTAGGGGATTTATTTTGACCTATAAAGCCCTGGACTGTACCTTTGCACTTTTTTTAAATGGTATTGTGATTAAGCTTGAACCTGGTCTTTTTGGTTCAGCTCTTTAATGAAGAATGTTCTGACATCCCTGTGGAGATACTGAACGGGAAAAATACTTCAGAAACCGAGACCATCTGACCTCGAACAACATCTGCTAAACCAACACTGCCTCTAAACGAGATGAGACACCATGAGGACATGAAGAACACCCAGCTTGGGAGAGAAACTGAAGAATACAGATATAGAGAAAGAAAGATCATAACTGCAATCAAACTTGTTAATGTGTTATTTTAAAGATAAGCTGGTGTTTCATTTTTGAAAGATATGTTTACTGCATTAAAATGGGATTGCAATACAGTAATGAGAATATAGTGAAAATCGACATTTTTTAAAATGAAGAAACTTCAATTTTTTAAAAAGTAAAACATCAGAATAAAGAACGATAGTGATATATATATATATATATATTTATATTTATATATATATATATATATATATATATATATATATATATATATATATATATATATATAAAAAATTCTTTTAATTGGCATTAAAATAAGTGTTTCTGTGGCTCAAGTGGTAGAGCATCGCGTTAGCAGCGCAAGGTTGTGGGTTCGATTCCCAGGGAACTCGTTAGTTAAAAAAAAATATATTCAAAAAGTTAGCCTGAATGCACTGTAAGTGACTTTAGATAAAAGCATCTGCTAAATGCATTAATTTTATTTCATTTAAAATAATGTCACAGGAAAAAAAAGAAAAAAAAAAGACTTTAAATAAATAAATAAATAAATAAATAAATAAATAAATAAATAAATAAATAAATAAATATATATATAAAACATAATAATTATAAATGATTGTTATTTTCAGAAAAATAAGCTTTGTATGTGCATATAATTATATTTTATAAATATATAAATAAATATGAAGCCTATTTTTCTGAAAATAATCATTATTTATAATTATGTTTTGTCTAAATATAGGTTTATAAATAAATATGTTAAGTCATTTAATTTAAAAATATTTAGGCATTTAGCAGACACTTTTATCCAGTGCATTCAGGCTATCAATATTTACCTATCATGTGTGTGTGTATATATATATATATATACACACACACTTTTTTTTTTTTTTATACAATTTAACTGGTAAACATTACAATGTTCTCCAGAGATGGTCTTTTCAGGTCCAAGATTAGTCCAAAACTTCCTCATGTCCAGGAAATTACACTCATCAAATTCTAATTATAAGGTGAGTTTATGCATGAGTCATACCTGACACGATGTATGTATAATTAATCATCTCCGAACCCAAAGCGTAATGATTTTATGTGCTGGAAAAAACTTTTTCACCTCCCAAAGCCCCTGAAACAGCAGGACGCCGTGATCACGACAGGTATTCATGACTAATAAGAAGAAATGACACAAATAACAGCTGATATACGACCAGACCCAATTCTGTGCAACAAAGGATATTACGCTTCTGAAAATAAACACATTCAAAGTCACTTCTGCATTTCATGTGCTGGGTTTCCGTGCAGTCGTTTGAATAATTGGCTTCATTAGAGCAACACGTCACACGCCTCTGACAGCTGTTCCACAGACGTCTGACAAACTAATAAGGAAAAGGACATACGATTATCTGCCTAAAATGTTCTCTATTAATTTGAGCCAGGGATAGCAAGGATGGCAGGAAATTATTCTCTATTTAAGTGGGTCAGTGTTCTCTGGAGAAGACCATAATCATAAAATAGCACAGGGCAATCTAGCGGGACCTTAAAGAAAAATTAATGCATTTGTAATTGTTATTAACATTTGCGCATGAATCATTTGTGTTAAAACACACTCCATTTAAACCTGGAAATAAACTTTTTAAAACTGAGGACAAAGAAAAGCTAAGGCATAAAAAATAAACAAAAAAAAAACGGCACAATTTTTAGATCATTTATCAAACACGAGCGCATTTTGTGACTTTTTTGCTCCTTCCGAAGCACAAATTCATGAACATCAGCTCCGCATCAAAAAAATAACTTGCTGTATATCCATAACATTATCCTTGGGGATTTTAAATGGATTTCATGTAAAAATGTTGTAAATTATATTCAGTTTCTTGCACAGCCCAGTTGTTTCGCTTCATAAGACCTTAATATATCATTAAGAGCCATGCAGAAACATTTTGTCTTGCCTTTGTATGCTTTATATAAAAAAAAATAAAATAAAAAAAATCACCATTATCTTAGCTGGCTTGAGAGTCGGTACATTTTTGAGTGAACTGTCCCTTTAAGGCACTGACTTTTCTTTGTGTTTACATTTAAAAAGCATAAAGACACTTCTGAACGGCTCAAGAGCGTGACACTGTGAGATGGCGAGAACAAATACATTCATCCGATTCAGTCTGCCGCTCCTCTAAGAGCACTTTCCTCTCTCGGTGGAACTGGAAAGAATGCCGAAGCTCGTGAAATGTGTCCTTCCAGAACAAAAGAGCTGTGAATCGATAACAATAGAGCTATAGATATGGGATGAGGAGTTCTCGAGCGTGATCTCTGGCAGGCCACACACACCGCGAAGGTCAGAATACATGCATATAAACCAGAGCTATCTCAATGAGGCTATTGTACCATCTTTTTTTTTTTTTTTTTTTTTCTCAGATTAAGTCAAGCACGCAGCTCTTGATGCGACAAAAAGGGGAATTTAAGATTGCTTATTTTTCTGCATATGATATGTCAATTACAAGTTCATGTTGACTCCATTTACTTTTTCAATAGATGTTCCTGATCTTATTGTGAATCATTCATCAGTGCACATTTTTCTCAGTGTTTGCCTTGGTAATTTTTCCATTTCTGCCGGATGACATCAGGTATTCATAATTAACAATAATAAAAATTTAAATAGTTTTAAAAAATAAAATTAGAATGATTTCTGAAGGATCATGTGAAACCGAAGACTGAAGTAATGATGCTGATGACATGCCTGCCTTGAGAGGTTTGGCTCGACATGCAGCAGCACGGTCTCTGTCTGGCACAGGTGAAATAATTATAATGCTGAAGGTGAGGTGATTTCTTCATTAAATAACTGATAAAGTAATTTGAAAAATTTCTCTCTGAGACATCATTTCACAAACAGCATGAATGAATCACAGAATGAATGAATGAATGACAGCATCAAATCACATCACGTCTGCACTATAAGTGAGCTGCATGCTGCACGGTCGACACAGAAATTGTCACTTGCACTATCGAGAAAGTGTCACATCGTCACTAAAGTTTAAAAATTGAATTTTTTCTTTTTAATTCTTGCCAGTGTTTAAACCATTAAACTCTCACATGCTTTCCTGAAGACCGTGCGCTCATGCACACTTGCAGCGCACACACATAATAATGCCAGGTTCATATTACTCCATTTGCAGTGCGTATTTTTTCTGCACTCATGTTAATGGATTAAAGCGTTCACACTGCACACACTGGCAGTGCGTTTAGGAGCGAGGGTCTGCACAGATCAATTCCAAACAGAGTCTATTTTTTGCTGCGCTGCACGCGCTGAATTAATAAAGTAACAGCGGATTGTTTGTGGTAAATATGCATTGATACAAAAATTTAGTAATTGCACCATAAATGCATATAATTAAAGTCTACTGCCAGTTTTAAAGGAAAAGAGCACTTTTAGATAAACAAGGCAATAATTTTAAAGTTCTTAAAGTTCTTTTTGAACCGCAAGATTGCTTGTAATAAAGATTTAAATGCAAAAGAAAAGGCAGGAGAGCTGACTGTTTCGGTCAATGGTAAGTTTTAATTTAGAATGTTTGTGATAACGTAAGAAAAGTAGTTAAAATGTTTTGCTTTAGCAACTTAATATATAAAGTAAATGCAAAGGTAAAAAGCAATGAATAATTGATGAACGTCTGTATTACTGTACTGGGTAAAAAAATAATTAAAATGCATTTTAAGTAACAATGTTTGGATTTAAAATTAAAATAATGGACAAATGTTGTGTTTGTGGTAAACAGCCCTGGATCAGGAGCAGACTGCAGTGTGAAGGCACAGTCCGAGCTGCTTCTGTACCACACATGGACTACATACACATGTGTGAACCTCACCTCATCTACAGCTCACAAGATCAGGCTTGCACGGTGTAAGATAATGTGCAACAATTACACGATTTTAAAAACTAAAATACAGTGCATGATCAAACATTTAGGTAAGATAAATATATATTTTTAAAAAGGACCTCCACCCCTCAAATGAAAAAAAAAAAAGTCACCTACTGTAACGAAATTCAGGCCCTGAATAAATGTCTAAAAATCTTGATTGGCTCATCACTATTAATAGTTCTACATGATAAAAAGAAGGCTGTAAATAGATCGTCTGCATCTGTGATGGTTGTATAACTGCAACATTAGATGAAAACACAACAACGTCACCAGATTTTTACAGTCACTAATGCACAAAAAATGAAGCAGCCTTTTCTCTTTATGATTTGTTTTGGTAGCATCACATCACTTTGAAAGGGAAGGCAACTTGCGTCAGTACTTTTCATGCTGAGCTTCAGTCTACCAGCACTCAAAACTGTAAGTTTTACACACATTTGCAGATGCAAATACTTGACATGCATGCAAACAAACCTCGGCAGTCAAGGGGGGTGATATTAAAACAGATGTAGGACTATTCATGTAGCTGCTATCTACATGTCAAAAGTAACTTTAACCAACTTTCTCAAGATTCTCTTCAAATCCCTGCTCTGCCATCGCAGTAGTTTGCCTGAAAGAGAAAGTGACTGCAGAAGAAGACAGTTTATGCTAATGATTGCTATACTGTCCCTTGTGGCAATGCTCAGAATGTGACTTGTAGTCACGCTGCATTAGGAATTGGGTTCAGACATGTTCAGAAAGCAATAATGCATGAAATTGAGCTTGTGTGGCTAGAAGCATTTCACTTCACAAACTCAAAATGACCAAATCACACATAACCGAAGTCTCAAAAAAAAAGATATCCACACACACACACACATATATATATATATACATATACATATATATATATATATATATATATATCAAATCAATGCTGTTATTTTGAACTTTCTATTCATCAAATAATTATTACAAAATATTACACAGTCTTTTCAACATTGATGATTCAACAATTCAACTCAGTGGTGCATTGCATTATGTGCTGAAGTTTAATTCCAAATGTTAACTCTCTAACTCTAAATAGAAACAATAATCATGTAACATGACCTGGCAAAAAGACTGCAAAAAATCAGTGCACCTTATCTAAGTCAGGGCACTAATCAGCGTTTCTGCAGCAGGATGAGGTCAGATTGTGATGGACGTCTCTCCTCTTCTCGGAGGAGAGGAGGAGCAGATCAAGCTGCATGGAGCAGCTTTTACTGTTTAGAGAGATAAAGCCGTGATAATTCATCCTAAACCTCCCTTGTCAGAGATCCCCTTCCACACTGAAGCACACGGGGCTTGATAAACAGAGATGGAGGTTAGAAATGAAAACTGGACTGAACTATGGTTTCATGAAGCAGACGTACTGTATGGTTTGGTTTTAAAGAGAAAATAAGCAAGGCTTCACATCTTCAGACATTCAATTGACAGAAAAATCTATAATGATTTTTCAATTTTCCAACTGAAAAAGTCCAATAGCACCAACAGCTTTATCCCACACAGTGTTCTGTAACTCAAACAGCAGAGCACCAAGGTCAGTGGATTGATTCCCATTAAATGCATGTACCAATAAAAAGTATACATTGAATGAAAAGCAAGTTACTTTGAATAAAAGCATCTGCCTAATGAATGCATGTAATGCACTAACCCAAGAATCCCATTCAATAGCACATTATCCTTCCTTATAGATCAGTTCTGGACAAATCTTTCAAATCTACATTTTCATTTAAAATATTTGTGCACAAGTCCATACCTACAGCGGAATGTTTCCTTCGGACGCCATTAGTTTGCATTCAGCTCCTCCTGCATTGTATCAGATTACTTGCTTTCTCAAATGCACTTTGTCTCAATCTATGTCTGAAGAATGGCCAAAACACAGCATACATTTATGCATCTTTCTATTTCACAGTGCTACTCAAATCCTGGGGTCTGCATCAAATTTCTAATATCTTCTAGTTTCAACAATCCGTCTGCTGGCATCAGGTGTCCTTGAAAACATCCACCACTTTTACTGTAACAAATATTTTTTTTGCAGTTAAATAATACAACTTTTATTAGAGTATGTTGGAGTTATTATTTGAGTTTCTACTTCAAAAATTAATGTTCAATTCAGTGTGTTGCCATTTCTTTGTAATTATTTGTGAAATTGACTAGCAACTCCTGAGTGAAAATGTATTGATATAAACCCAACACCATTTCTTTTAGTTAATCAAACTCTTCTACATGCAAAAAAATCCGTTTTTGATGCTATTTTCTCAAAATGACGACTTAAATCCACCAATGTCAATCCTACACCAATTTCTTAGGTTATTCAAACAGCTTTTTACATTCAAAAACCAGATTTTTTTTTTTTTTTTTTTTGATGCAACTCTAGCTTAAAGTTCTTCAGCCTTCCTAAAATCTTTAAAGCAAACTCACAGTCAGGTCTAATACTAGTACAAAACACCACATTTTCAAAAACCATTTGTCATTTCTGTTGATATGAAAGAATACTCCCTACTGTCCAGTTCTTATTAATCTGTAAATGTAGGTAGAAACTGCCAATATTTAATGAACAAAGTCTTTGGCATCTTATTTCCCATCATCCCATGAAGCAATTACAAGCAGATAAATGGGCAGCAAACTCGTCTTATGTCCTCTTCTCTTCAGAAGATTAATACCTTACGCGATTCAACAAGACATTCAATACAGGGAGACAGAAAAATAGATTTCTGCCTGTATCTGGCTAGAAAATCAAGGTAATCTGAGAGCTTTAGGGCACACAATAACTATATACTGGTTTCTTTTGAATAATCTTATTGCATTTTTTATATGGAATAATATAAAGAACGAGAGTCCAAAAACACAGAAGGAGAAAAGTTGAGACGTACTCGAGTTACATTAAACGCTACAAGTTTGTTTCCAGTAATAAATCATTAGCTATGGTACATTAAACTTGCCTGTCCCGACTGTGTTGATTTATTAACTGAAATTCATTTACACTATATTTACATAAGGTTTCCATTTATATGGAAATTATTTCTGCCATTTTAGACCCAACAATTTTGTAGAAGCATCCACTACCCCGTAAATCTACGTGATCTTAACTGTATTTCCTGGTTGCTGGCTAATTCATAAATCATTAGGAACTTGCGCTGGTTGGGTAGGAAAGAAAAAAAAAAGAAAAAAAAGAAAGGCAATCCAACCCGACTCGTCTCGTCTTGAGGATGTTGATGAATGGGGGGATTTTATTGAAAGTGAAAAGCAACGAAGTAATAAATATATTCAAGATCATCAAGTTGTGCAGGTCAAAGATAGCGAGCAATTCTTTCGGAGACTAAAGGAGCACAACAAAACATTATAATGTCCAGGAAAACTTGTGGCTGTAATATAATTTACCTTTGGGATGCCAGGGGTCTGTGAATTCGTATTTCCCCAATCCGACCGTTCTCAGCATCTGCAGGCTGTTGTTGGCGGTTTCCTGCTGGCCGTTCGTCATCGGCCCATTGGTGGGCAGCGCCGAAGAGCTCATGGTGGCGGATTGCACCATGGGATGAGTCAAGTGGCCATTGCCCACCACCGTGTGGACGGGATGGGCGACCTGGCAGACGCTGGGCATTGTAGGCAGGCCGCCGATGGCGAGGGATTGGCTCTGGACATTGAGGACCATGTTAGTCATTGGCTGTGAAGGATGCTGTGGGAGTTGGTAGTGTGTGGGTAATTGTGGATGGGGGGTTTGGAGCACCGGGGTCACACCGACGATGGGTGCTTGGACAGCCGTGACCTGACTGTAAGCTGGCGCCTGCGGCATAGCGTATGTGTGTGCCAAGAGTCCAGCCTGGCTGACGGCAGCAGCGACTTGAGGAAGCCATAGAGGAGCTGCAGAGAGAGAAACACATGGATGCATGTGATATGACAATATTAGATTGTGAACTATTAAAATGTCTCCAAGGTCTGCCTTTACAGGGGGAGCATTAGTGTCATGCATCAATGCACATTTTACTGAATTCTTTTGAGGGCGGGCAGGCGGACGGACGGATGGATGGACTAAAATGGATGGATGGACTAAAATCGAATGGAAGATGGATGGATGGAGTAAAATGGATGGATGAACTAAAATCGAATGGAAGATGAATGGATGGATGGATAGATGGACTCAAATGGATGGATGGATGGACTAAAATGGACGGATGGACTAAAATCGAATGGAAGATAGATGGATGGATGGATGGACTAAAATGGATGGATGGATGGACAGATGGACTAAAATGGATGGATAAACCTAATTATTTTGAGGGCGGGCAGGCAGACGGACGGATGGATGGACTAAAATCGAATGGAAGATGAATGGATGGATGGATAGATGGACTCAAATGGAAGGATGGATGGACTAAAATGGACGGATGGACTAAAATCGAATAGAAGATAGATGGATGGATGGATGGACTAAAATGGATGGATGGATGGATGGACAGATGGACTAAAAATCTGATGGATGGATGGATGGATGGGACTAAAATGGATGGAAAGATGGACTTAAATGGATGGAGAAACTAAAATCAATGGAAGATGGATGGATGGAGTAAAATGGATGGATGAACTAAAATCGAATGGAAGATGTATGTATGGATGGATGGACTAAAATGGATGAATGAACCAAAATCAGATGGATGGATGGATGGAATAAATATTTAAATGTATTTTGGCCATTTTCCATCCTTTCGTCTGAAACAACATGTTTTTGAAAAGCCAAAAAGCCCAAAACTGACCAGTGCACATTTTTTTTTTCTTTCTTTTACTTCATTTGTCTTACTGTTTGTAATTTAAATCTTTGTTTATACTTTAAGAACAAATATAACATGTATGGCTATAAATATTTTAATAAAGATAAACAATTAAGTAAAATTAAATCAAATTAACCTGAAATAAGATTTTGTTCATATCTCCCACCCCTACATTGGCCTAAATAGTCTGTTACTCCTTATTCTTTCTTGTTTTGTTTTCTCGGAGGGCTATATTTTTACACAGGGAAGTTAGTTTGGCTACTGATCAGTAATTTGCTAAATAGTTTTGAAAACCAACATGAAAAAGAATCATAATAAGATTGTGGATCGTTTTCCGACATTAAAAAAATATGCTATGATATTTTTCCCATAGCCGATGCCTAATTTGAAGCCACTTTGAGTAATCCATCAATCCATGCACACATGAAAATATAACGAACAAGAGGTGTTATGGCAGCGCTGTTGGCTTTGCTTTCAGCTCTTTACCTGCGATATCTTTCTCCCTCATCTGTTTTGCGGGCGGCTCATCCGTGTCCCAGGGCGTGGACTGGTTAATGGGTGTTTGCCCCCAGCGGACGCTATTAGCCAGGACCTGGCCCTGAGTCTGCGATTCCACCGCTGGGTGCCCAGAGACCTGTTTCAACGAGAGGAACATCTCAAGTAAACAGACCAGCCTTTAATTACAGTCTACGCTTCCAATTACAGCCCATTTGCCAGACACTGGTACATCATTCCGCTTTGTTAATATTCCATTCCATTCGCTCTTTTAATTACGCCGCTGTTCTAGATTAGAGCCATCAATAATGCAGGAAAATCCAAGGTCGGCCCCCAGCAATTTGACTGGGTGCATGAAAGTGAGATCTATATAGAGAACATTTTACTAATTAATTCTTATCTGCCTCTCATTGACTGTAAATCAAAGGGCAGGAAAGAAGTTTTGCGGGATCGAGGGGGACTTTTAATCACTTCGCTGAAAATAGGAACTAAAATCGAATGGAAGTGGACATGCAAAACTCATTGTCCTATGGAATCCTACTAGTTTCAACATCCACAATATCTAATTTTTCTTAATCCTTTTAAAACATGCTGAATCTACATTGACTTTGTTGACCCAAAACATTAATTAGTTTCCATGCCATTATTTAATGAAATCATGTTTTATTATATGAACATTTACTTTTCCCAATATTTACAGAATAAAAATTCAATTAGAAAACAGAAGCTCAAGAAGCTAACCAGCCAAATATCGTCAGATAAATTAGTTCACTAATACATTTTCTGAATGTAATCTTGCTTGCAATAATAAAATGAATAATACGATTTTATTAAAGATCACATTAGACAAATAAAATTTATCAAAGCAAGTATTTGGAGCAAAGCTCCATTGCATGGGTCTGTAACAGACAAGAATGCATCGCAAAAACAAATGTTGGTAGTACATATAAAATTATATAAATGTATATATACACACATAGCAAGTGTTCAATAATTTAAAATCATTATTCTTTTATATATTTTAAGAAATACAGGTCAGAATTAGCAAGAGTGAGAATGGAACACAAATTCACCCATATGCTGATATTTTATTTCCAAAAAGTTAATTGAAACATTAGATGTTTTAATTGCATTTAATATGCTTTGTGCATACGTGCATTCAATGCTGTCATCAAAATGGGACATCTCGTATGTCAGTGCAATTAAAAAATGACTGTTCTGCACAATATTTGTGTGCGCCAAAGATAGCAATAAAGCTCTGTTTGTTTATTTTCTTGGAACAAAGCCTTTAATTCATATTCATCTTTTGTGTCTGCAAAAGATGGATCTTATGCCGCTGACAGAACTCGCTGTTCCATAAGCAAGCTGAAGGAGAGAAAATGTGGCTGAAAATAAGTCTTAAACGTCTTCTTGATTTTATGCTACTTTTATTTCATATGCATTTCAAAACTGTAAATAAAAAGAAGAAAACATAAAAAGATCCCTCTTTAGCATCAAGTGTGGGCTTTGGGTTTGTCAATGCGTTTTTCATTGCCAAGTCTGAAAAATGTGAATTTACCATTCCATCTACATTTCACATCCCAGTGTGCCATTGCAAAAATGTTTTCAATTTCATCTAAAATTCACCTGACAAAATGAGCAAAATCGCTTCAAACTGTAAACAGTCATAAAGAGCACCAATACAAGTCTTAACATACTTCACATGTCTGACAGTGCAAAGATACAGTTTTTTGTCCATTGCAGATGCACATTTTTAGTTTTAATTTGACCTTTTGTTTACCCAGCATTTATTCGATGGTATTTTAAAACGCAATTATAATGAAAAACCTTAATAAACATGCAAGGACTTCAAATGTTATGAATGATTGTGTTATGATTGTGTAGGAATCTATCTGTGGAATTCAGTGCTGGTCTGAGTATCGCTGAATATCATCTGAATACAATTCAAGTCTAAGTCATTGATAAGAAGCAAATAAAGAGCTGCACACACTCGGATGATTCACAGGACAAATGGCATGAGATCAAAGAACAAAGAAAGAAGAAAAGGTCAGCAGACATGCAAAGAATACTTATTTATTAACGGCCACACGCTGCAGTGTTAATATATTAGAACTGAAGGATTCTTTGTAAGCTGCAGGATTGAGCCGGACCTCGTCATGCTTCATATGAATGCCATTAAGAAAATGATTCAAGCATGTGGAAAGAGCAGAAATCTGAAAGTTCCCTACCACCTGCTTCTCCTCAGAATAGAGATGCATGTTCATATTGCTGACAGGTGGGCGAGCAGTAACGAAACTCACCTGCATTCACTAAAACTTGTCAAAAGTTGTATCTATGCTGAATAAATATAACATCATGAAGCTGAAATATGTCAAGTCTATTTTCTCCTTACATATGGAGAGCACAGTTGAGAGTGATGAGAGGAAAACTGGAGCATTTGATAAAAATAAAATATAAAAATATATAAAAAATAAATATTAAAAAATAAAATAAAATAAAATATACTACCATTACTACCATGAAATTACAACCTTATTTTCAAGTCAATTTTGGTGCAACATCAGCATACTTAAGTTTAAAAGAAATTAAATGTAATGAACGAATACTTCAGAAATATTAAAATTATTTTTAAACCAATTTCAGTGGAAAATCTTTATCTGAAATAAATACAATTCTTTGAAACATTCCAACATTATTTTTAAACTCATTTTTGGGAGAACATCTGCAGTTTTTACTTTAAATAAATACTTATCTAATTTAAAACATTTCTTATTAGCCTATTTTGTTCCCAATCAAAATTGTTGTTAAAATAGTCAATCTATTAACATTATTTAAAATATATTTTCATGTTTCACTCTTGATTTCGCGGTGATGTACAGACATTGTTTTTGAGATAAATCCACATAAAGCCACCAATTTGTGTTTGAAAACTGTTTGTATTATCTGCAGTGACACACAAAGATTTATCCCCTTTATGATACAACGGCTTATGCTTATTTACTGAGCACTATGAGGAAGACGGCAGAAAATAAAAGCTCATCATTTACCATCTTAATAAGACTGACAGGATCATCCAACAAAACCCCCAGCGGGCCGGTTTCAGGGTTACAAGACTCTTCAATGTCAAATGAGAGTCTATTGTGTGAGCAGCTGACTTACGCAATCCCTTACATGCTAACCCCAAAATGACACATCTGACCCACTTCACCAGTCGCTGAAGACGTGTTCAACAGCCAGCGGCTAATCGTGTCTGAAGCCGGCCGTGTGAGACAGAGCAAGCGTCGAGAGCTGTGGACAAAACGTTACCTGCAGAACAATAAAACCACCATTTCCAATTATAATTTCCCTTGTGTGCCACGTCAAAAACCTGTGCTATAACACACACCTCCTAGCAATTTAAATACGGACAACATGGCACTCATGTCATGATTGTGCGCGAATATTAGCTGGAGTTCAGAAACAGTTTTCCGCTCTGTCCCCAGGTGAAGGCCACACGCTTACACTTCCTTGGAAGTAGGTGCTTCGTTTGCTGAAAGTGACCTGCTGGAGTTTTCAAAGTACACCAGGAGAGCAAGTGGAATTACGATTCACATACACTCATCTGCAGCCATCCTGTGTGCGTTCAAACACACTTTCCATGTGCCTGCAGTCAAAGCTAAACGGCAAATATGACATGTCTAGGTTCATTTTAGCTGACTTGCCAAAATACTTCCATTTCTGGATTGGTTTATGCATGAAGAGCATCCATGAGGAAACGCTATGCATGCTGCATCTCGCTTTCAAAGTCTGAAGTTAAGAGTGCATGATCAGAATAAAACCAGATGTACAAAATAAACCTGACCGTTTCAGTTTCTTGCAGAAACGCACAGCACTCATGTAAAGCTGCTGTACATGTACTGTAACCTACTCTCCACAAACTCATAAGCAGACACTTTCTATTAAATCAGAAATGTCTGAATTTAAAATGGGTTTTGAAGGATGAATTTTGAGATTTTATGTTTTCAAGTGATATATCACTTCTGATGATTTCTAAAATGTGATAGAGAAAAAGGCAACGAGGAAGTCTTTTTTTTAAACAAAGGTCAAAGCTCCTTTTGTAATGTAGATTTCTGAGGGTGCACTCTTGTCATAAATTCATCTATAACTTTTCCTACATAATTTTTAACAAAAAATATTGGTAAAATATATATTTGGGAGTCTTAGACCTTTCCAACGATATATAGTTTGTCAAGATTAGATTAAATATGATTGTAATATAGTATAGTCAACGTAGGCGTCCCATATACGGGATGGGGTGACATTTAACAGGTTAAGATTCATTTTTTTTAAGTTAATATTTTTATTCAGAAAACATTCATTAAATTGATCAAAAGTGACAGTAAAGACATTTATAATGTTCTTTAAAAATCGAGATTTCAAATAAACGCTGTTCTTCTGACCTTTCTATTCACCAAATAATTCAGCAAAATAAAAATTTTCCACAGAAATATGAAACAGCACAACGGTTTTCAACATAATAATAATTATGAATAATCAGAAATGTTTCTTGAGCAGGAAATCAGCATATTAGAATGATTTCTAATGAGTAAGGATGCAGAAAATTCTACTTTGAAAATATATTAAAATAGAAAACAGTTTTCTTTTGAATGGTATATATATATGTGTGTGTGTGTGTGTGTGTGTGTGTGTGTGTGTGTGTTTGTGTGTGTGTGTGTGTGTGTGTGAGAGAGATTGTAATGTAAAAAAATAAAAATATTGTCAACTTAAAATAAATCTTACAGACCCTAAAACTTCTGAATAAAATAAAATCTATTTTTATTTAAAGCACATTATGCTTCACATAAATCAAAAACAGGGCATGACTTGATTTTTATCTTTTGAAAAAAGGATGCTTAAAAGTAAAACACAACCAGGAAATTGTAAGGAAAGGTTGAAAATAGGGCCGTGCAACGTTTTTGGATGACGGAGATGATACAGACGTCTCTTCAGAGCGAGGTCTCTTTAAATGGCACGTGTTTGTTACTGTACGAGGGCCTGTCAAACAACGACAGCATGCTTCTGCTCATCCTGCATCCGGCGGCGTGTGCACAGGATCACGGCTCGCAGCCAAATAAGCCGTCTCCATTCGAGCGGATGGCTGTCCTCCACAATCCTAATCCACCATGCGTTGGGCAGCATCGCTCTCCGCCTCTCACAAAGCCAAATACAGCATCCAGACTGTCATGCTCTTATTTGCTATTCCTATCTCTGCTGTCAACACAGAAGCCTCTTCCTCACCCGGCAGAAGCGCTCGCTCCCGCGGCGCCAGCAACTCATGATCCATCATTTGTCAGGACCGTGGCTTGTGAAGTTTGCGATTCCTTAAGGCTTGCGGCGTCTATAAAAACATCCTCAAAGATGGGAATCTGCGGTGGTCTCCCGCTGATGGGAACCGAGGCAAGCTTTAATAAGAAAGAAGCTTCCCAAGCGCCATGTCTTGCTCTTGTTGATGGTTCAAAGACAGAACTCTTGGCCTTTAGTTTGTGCCTTTGGCCGCTAAAGCTTCAGGCCGGAGCGGCTTTAGCGTGAGATGAATTCTGTGTGCGTGCGGCTGCAGATGATTTTTAACAGCAAGGAGACACGGCTCTTAAAGGGTCACGGCCCTCCAGACCTGCAAGGGACACTGCTATATCTGTGAGTGACAGGCAGAAACACACGGGTCTCAAAGTCAACGGCCCTATTCTCTGATGTCTGCTTCACCCAAAAACAGAAAAACAAGAGAAATCAATTCAGTCAAACAGAATTTTTTTAATTGAAGCAGCAAACCAAGGGCAAAATTGGTCAATATACATATGTAACCCTGGACCACAAAACCAGTCATAATGTTTTTTTTTTTTTTTTTTTGTAAAAATACACTTCTCTAAAGCTGAATAAATAAGCTTTCCATTGATGTATGGTTTATAAGGATCCGATTATATTTGTCTGAGATACAACTACCTGAAAATCTGGAATCTGAGGGTGCAAATAAAATTAAAAAATCTAAATATTGAGAAAATCTTCTTTAAAGTTGTCCAAATTAAGTTCTTAGCAATGCATATTATTAATCAAAAATTAAGTTTTGCTATATTTACGGTAGGAAATTTACTAAATATCTTTATGGAACAATCTTTTCTTAATATCCTAATGATTTTTGGCACAAAGAAAAAAATGATCATTTTGACCCATACAATGTATTTTTTGCTATTGCTATAAATATACCCCATCGACTTAATACTTGGTTTGTGCTCCAGGGTCACAAATAAGAAATACATTTCTGTTGAGGGAATCCCAGTTCTTTGCCATGTATCTTTACCTATAAAAGCAAAAAAATTAATAAAAATAAATCAAATGCTCCAAACAAACTAGGTATGAAAATGACCTAAAACAGCAACAAAGAAAAAAAAAAAAAAGTCAGTTTATTTAGCTATATTGAGTAAATACCAGTTGAGAATCACTAATCGAATTTACTAAGGCCTTCCAAATAGCTTTAACATCTACAGTAATCAGAGAATAAATGGGAATTATTAGTCAAATTAATCATGCAATTAAGGACTAATGAAACGGAGCAGAATTATGCCAACTTATGAGTTGTTTACAGCAGCGTGGCAGACTCCTTGTAATTATCTGTAATATGAATATGAAGTGGTGCAATACAAAAAACATGACGAGCAATTCAAACGATCGCATAACGATGAGAAAATATTCCTTTGCAGGCTCTTCATTTTCTTGTCTGCTCTCGGTGAACGACTGCAGAGTTCAAGAGTCCTGCGTGTTTTGGCATGTTCTGACCGGCCGCTTTGCATAACGCAGTTTCACTAAATCTAAATGAAAGAGCTCTTAGCTGACAAAATGAAACCTTCAGCGGAGCGGAGCTGTTGAAAGGGGTCACGCTACAGATAGCGGCTGAAATACTAAAGCTTTCAGGGCGTCTTGAGAGCGGTCCAGAAACACAAGACAGTCATGATTAGGGGAAGAAATTAAACGGGAGCAGTGTATGAAAGTGTGTTTGAAATGATGGTGGGAAGGCACTCGCACGCTTTCGTTCCTGTAACTCTACATCTGTTGGGAAACTCCAATGACATTCGGCATTCACGACAGAACAAGATACAGACTGTAGATATACACAGCTCATGTTGTTGAAGGTTCATCGCAGTTCATATTTTGCCCAAATGAACTGAAAGGAGAAAACTAATCAGGGTCCAAATCAAACACACCGAATTAACAAAGTGTGAAAATGGCTTAAAATAACGATGTATAATTATTACAATCACCTTACAAAATAATGAATTTAAAAATTATTTCTCATATAGTAACTTGTTTAAAAAGATGCCACTCTATTAAATAGCTGTATGAATAAATATTAATACGTTCATAGTTTAATGGGTGATAATTAATTCACCAGTGGTATATTATGTCACCATATTTGAGGTCCTTACTGTTTTAAAAATAAATTAATATATTTACTAAATAAATCAAAAATATTTATTTTATTATAATAAAATAATAGTCTGATAAGTGACTTATTTAAGAAGATACAGCTCTATTAAATAGCTTTATTAATATGAATTTATATTAATAAAACGTTTAAAGGTTTTACTGATGATAATTAATTTCCTAATGTTTTATTTATAGTGTCACCATATTTGAGATCCTCACTTTAAAATAAATAAAAACAAAGAAAATACAATTATTTAATTAAATATCGAATTGAATAAGAAAAACAAATAAACAATAAGTAAATAAAGCCTTTTAGTTATTTTTAAGCACATTAACAATTTAAATTAGTTTTATTGATGTTAATTATATATATATATATATATATATATATATATATATATATATATGTGTGTGTGTGTGTGTGTGTGTGTGTGTGTGTGTGTGTGTGTGTGATTGTAATGTAAAAATATATATATATTGTCAACTGTTAAATAAATAAAATCTTACAAACCCTAAACTTCTTAATAAAGTAAAATACTTTTTTTTTTTTTATATATATAAAGCACATTATGCTTTACATAAAGCAAAACCAGGGCATGACTTGTTTGATTTGTATCTTTTGGGTGCTACAAAGTAATACACAACTAGGAAATTGTAAGGAAAGGTTGGAAATAAGGCCGTGCAATGCTTTTGGATGACGGAGATGATACAGACGTCTCTTCAGAGCGAGGTCTTGTTTTTTTTTTTGTGTGTGTGTCACCATATTTGCTCTTAAAAAATAAAAGTAAAAAGTAATTAAGTAGTAAAAAAATAAAATGATTAAGTTAATAAATGTTTCTTTGATTATAACAAATTGTACTGTCTGATTGTCACTTAAAAAAGATATTGCTCTATATAAATTATATTGTGTGATAAACAGTGACTTATTTAAAAAGCTACTGCTTCATTATATCCCTTTATTAGTAGCTTGTAGCATAACTACTTTAAAAGAAAAGCCAGACTGTAGTTTAACTTTTCTATTCACTTGTATTGTAATTAGCATATAGCAAAGTTTCAAAAGTTGCTTCACCAACACTTTTGCATTTTAATGAGTCAGAATGTGACAAATTGACCCTTTTGAGTCACTTGACAGCATTTATATCTGCTTCACAAGAGCGGCGACTCTTTTCACAGGATCAAGAAGAAAAGGCCACAAAGCCAATCTTCTCAGTGAGATTCGTAACTTAATATGCAAGCAAATTACTTTAGCACACACTCAATTATTGGCTGCACACGCCACCGCTGAACTCCAGCAATACAATCACAGGATGAATCACAGAAATGCCAATATGCCCATACTTTAAATTAAACATGTTGACACAAAGAAGCCTTGGTATGTGGAATAAAAAAATGCAGAAGCATATTGCTTTTGACCCCAGACTTCTCTCAGTGTAGACGTCTGTAAATCTAAGATTGCTTTATTCTTTCCCCCTGCCCCGCTCCGGCCCGTCTGCAATATGAAAGCAGGTAGCGGGAGTTTCTTCTTGACACAGATCAATAAGCAGCCTCGCTCTTCTTTATCAGAGATGGCTTGTAGAGATACGCTGGTGGGGGCAGCTGCAGGGCTTTCATGATGGATGACAGAAAAATTGACCCTAAGATCCGCAACCGCACAAGCTTTAATCTCTTTCTTTTGCCGCGAGCGGAGACAACAAACACACGTGGCACGTAATGACGCCACAAAGCTCTCTAACTTGATGTGGCCATCAACAGTTGTGTTGGAAGTGGTCCATCCATGCACAAGGACAAAGAATGCTAAATTCAACAACACAAATATAAATAGATACTAAATAAATAGAAATGTATAATTATGCAAATATACTATATGTACCCACATCCTTAAAAACCATTGACAAAATCTACACAAAAGAAAAATAAATAGAAAAAACTAAAATAATATAAACAGAATAAATAAATAAACACCTTTTACATTCCTATTACACACAGAATGGGTTTCAACAAGCGTTTCATGCAGACTTCATAGTAGGGTTATTACTGTTAACTAAAACTGAATGGAAATAAAATAAATAATAAAACTGATTTTAATTAATTAATTTATAAAATAATCCAGCAAAGTTTAACGGAGATAAAACAATATTTTATTTTAAGGCAAGGCAAAATTTCTCACTTTTATTTAGTTAAACCTGATGTATTAAAATAACTAGGGGTGCACGATATATATATATCGGCCGATCGTTATGTGCATCTCATCAGTAAAGCCGGTTCCCTAATCACCGGTAAATACCATCAGGTGCGTGATTTCACATAGAGCAGCTGTTACTACACAGAACCGTTGTTAACTAACTAGCTGCGCAAATCAACGCTGATAATGAAAGTGGATTTCCGCGGCTTGTCAGTTAACAACGGCTCCGTGTATTAATTGCATCGGTATTCCGATGGAATTTACCACTGATTAGATAACCAACTTTACTGACGAGATTAATTAATTATCGGCCGATATATATCGTGCACCACTAGAAATAACTTTAACGGAAATATTTTTTTTTTTAAACTATAAAAACACAGATAAATTACTAAAACATAAACAAAAATTTATACGAAAAAAGAAAAACATAACTATTAAAACGTAACTATTTTAAAATATTGTAAAAAACTATAATAGTACTACAATGTAACCAAAATATCACCGCTTCAAAGTCAGTATCAAATTTACTTTAAAATACAAGCTGCATGAATCATATATGGATACTTTCATGGGCTGCTTTCTCCCTTTTAGACCTTAGCAGTGTAAATTACCATCGACTACCATTGAAGTGGGAACATCTTTCAATTGTGTTTCAGAGAAGAAAGAAAATGATAGCTGTTAGGAATGACATGAGGGCGAGTAAATGCGTCAGAGAAAGCGGCCGCAGGTGTGTTCAGCCCTACCTTAGTCACAGAGGTGGTGCAGGTGGAGGCTAATCGCTTGCAGGTCAGCTCGCTATTGGCCGTGCTGGATGCTCCGGTGACCGGGGTGGGCAGCAGCGAGGGTATGACGGGCAGGGGCAGGAGGCCGGGACGGTTGTTGCCGCTGTTAGGGATGGAGGAGGCAGAGGTGGAGACGCAGCCGTTAACTTTGCCAACGCAGCTGCTGTTGGAGACGCAGCGCTCCCTGCGCTCCCAAACGCTGCGGAAATCCCGCTCGAAACGCTGATGGTACCGTGACATCATGACAGAACGGAGCGGGAGAAAACCTAACAGAGGAGAACAGACGCCTTATATTACCATCTCAAAAAAATAATGGTACTTCACAAACATGCACACACACACACACACACACAATAAAGATCAATTATATAAAATATTTTATAATCAAGATCAAGATTATCAGTAGAAAATAATAATACACAGCAAAAATAAGCGTAAAAACCTGTCAGTTGCTAATAAGATAATGTGTGAATTAATAGCATGGTTTCCTCTGATATACAAACGCAAACACACAGTGTCTTAATATAAAGACATGAACCCATGAACATCACCAGCTTTTCACTGTTTAATATGAAAAGAACACAAACTGAAACTAAAACTGAAAAACCTTGTTGACAACCCACCAAAATAAAAGTCTGGTTTAACTTGAAGAAATTATGACAGAAATATATCACTATTGTATACGAATTGTATTCTCAAATGACTAAAAATGTTACAATTATTTTTAAGAATACCATACAATCAAAATGTATTGCCTTCTAAAAGACACCTTTTGCTGCTTTTCTGTGCAAATATTGATGCGTGCCATTAACTCGGATTAATGTGATTAATTAATCAGCACATCATATAATTAATCCACTTAAAATGATTTAACTGACAGCCCTAATTACAACAATAAAACATCTCCTGATCTCTTTTTGTATCTGCTGAAATCTATAAGTATTTTTAAGATCGAATGCATAACACTTTACTATAAATTTATATATTAATAAATGAAATCTCTATCATGTGCTGCTCCACCTCATCTTTAAATTCACACATAATTGAAATTCAGACAGCTTTAATGTTAAACGAGATAAATGTGTTGCATCATTCTGAAGGTGTTAAACATATTTAATTAATCTTATTATAAGTTCTGTTTGGCAGCCTTTCTTCAAAAGACACCACTGGCTGGAAACTCTGAAAGCACTGAATAGATTCAGATATGAGAACTCAGTGTCTGGTCAGCATCTCTACTGTCTGCCTTTAAATTCATCACAAAAGATGGGAGGTCACATGTTGTCTAGAGAGAGGAGATAAGCAACTGCTTTACAGATCAATCCAGACATGATGTGTGACAGCAGCACAAAAAAGCAATGCTGAGGCTGATAACAGAAACTATGTGAATGAACATGTTTAGTGAATGTAAATCAATTTTGTGTGAAAAAGACATGTCAATCAATCTATGGATTTCCATAAATAAAGTCAATTCTAATGCTAAAATTGGATATTATATATTTAATTATTATTATTATTAATTAATTAATATATTATTATTATTATTATTATTTATTATTATTATTATTAATAATAATTATATTTATATATTTAACCCTGAAACATACAGAACTACCAAATATTGCAACTTATTATCCAATCACATAATTGCTGTTAATAATGTTCATGTTGACTAGGTCTTGTAATAATGTTTCTAAAAAAATTCCTGTCATATGCACATAAACTCCACTTATAAGCTACTACTAAATATTGTAGAAACTTAATTTTCTGTAAAGTTCCTTTGCAATGATTTGCATCGTAAAAAGCGCTATACAAATAAAATTAAATTGAATTACAATTTAAATGTAAAATATAATTGAAATCTAATTTACTCACATACATTATGTTCCTTAATCCTTATAAGAAAAATGTAAAATGTTTTGCATGTATTTGTTAGTTTTCTTATTTATTTAATCAAAGTACAAAAATGTAAATGTTTTTTTAAACATTTAAAATTGTATTTTTACTTTTATCATATTAGATTTTTTATATTTTGTAATAAAATTTAAATCTACATAATTGTTTTTATATGTTAAATGTATAACATGGACAAAAGTCTTGTTAACACTCAAGTTAATCATCCAGTCATGCATAGTTTTCTGCCTTTTCAAGTAACCTTAAAATCAGATAATAACTACCGTATTTTCCGGATTATAAGTCGCACTTTTTTTTTCATAGTTTGGCTGGTCCTGCGACTTATAGTCAGGGGCGACTTATTTATCAAAATTGATTTGACATGAACCGAGAGAAATGAACCAAGAGTTCACATTACCGTCTCCAGCCATGAGACCATGAGCGCCCTCTCGTGGCTGTAGACGGTAATGTTTTCTCTTAGTTCTTGGTTCTAAATGAATGCGACTTATATATGTTTTCTCCTCATCATGACGTATTTTTGGACTGATGCGACTTATACTCAGGTGTGACTTATAGTCCGAAAAACACGGTAATCAATATTTCATACCAATATTACGATGAGCATATCTGATGATAAACAGATTAGATTATTCATTAGTACTTCAAAGGTTCTCCCACACAATAACTGACCTTCCTAATTAATGTAAACTGTACTATGACCAAACTGTCAGTTTCATTCATACTTATTTTGAATATACTGGCCACAATAATGATGGTTTCAGAACACATACAAAAGTTTTAGGGGATCTGATATTATATATATATATTATATATATATATATATATATATATATATATATATATATATATATATATTAAAATGTTTTACACTATATTTCAACATATAATGTGACCCTGCACCACAAAACCAGTCGTAATGGTCAATTTCTCGAAATTTTGATTTATACATCACATGAAAGCTGAATAAGCTTTGCATTGATGTATGGTTTGTTAGGAGGACATTATTTGGCCGAGATACAACTATTTGAAAATCTGGAATCTGAGGGTGCAAAAAAAATCTAAATACTAAGAGAATCACCTTTAAAAAGTTGTTCAAATTAAGTTCTTAGCATTGCATATTACTAATCAAATAATATCTTCATGGAACATGAGCTTTACTTAATATCCTACAGATTTTTGACATGAAAGAAAAATCGATAATTTTGACCCATAAAATGTATTTTTGGCCATTGCTACAAATATACCCCAGACAGACTTCTGTGCTCCAGGGTCACATCTGCCAATTCAAATGCACATTATTTATGCACTTCATTCAAATGCATACTTAGTTTAAAGAATCAATGGCAGGTTTAGAGCCGATACAATGTGACAAAAAAATAGAATAATCAATCATTTATCAGAGACTTCTGTTGTTCTCTTTTTTTTTTTTTTTTTTTTTTTTTAGTTTTTACGTTTTTCAATTTATTGTTTAATTTTCGTGTTACCCAAAAATGTAAATGATGGACTCCCAACTCTTAATGATTTTCCTTCTGAAGCTTAAATTAGAAATTATTAACACAATGTCTTAATGCTTACATTTTAAGTATATTGTAAAAATAATTTTTTTTAAATAATTGGCTTTAATTGCAATTTAAAAAGTGCATTAATTCTTAAATGAGTTTGGGACCTTGAGCTTGGGAATAGCGATAAACATTTAATATTCTACACAGTTGGCTATAAATGTTGAAACGGAGACTCGTGCTTTGACAATGATTATTTCATTTCTGCACTGCACAGGAAAACAAAGGCCAACGATGATGGAAAACAAGGAAAAATTGTATGCGACACAGAATCAACTCCCTGGGAATTCCACAATGCATGCATTTTTCCACAGCCTTTTAAACTCGAGCTGCAGGATTGGATCCAGCAGTTCAAACAGCTGGAATAAACCTCGTACGGCTGAACATATCTCTGACATGTGGTTAAAAACAGGCAGGAGAAGAAAAAACTATAGGTGTTGCTTCATTTGTATCTCATGCCCAAGCTCTAATAAGGTGAAATATGTCAATTAAAGCATCAATGTGGAAAAAAAACAATGACACACATATAGCTTTGATATAATGAAGAGGCTTTTTTAAATATACTGTATGCAGCAGCAGATCTATCTTCACACTATGCACTAAAAAAACACCAAGCATATCATTAAACACACCATCTTATTGTTCTCTGCTTCAGTTCCACCTCTGCTTTTGGACATATAAAGATACCTAATGAGCTATAAACATTTCAAATCCATCAAGAACAGAAAGAGAGATAAAAGCATTTTATTATATCTGGCGTTCACAAATCATAAATTTAAAAGTTTCCGTGCTTAAGCTAAGCTTTGTATAAAAATAAATGAGCAAGTGAAGGCATTCATATAATGAAAAACAGGCAAAACAAATTCCTGCATATATTGAACATTTCAAACGCATCTCATCCAATCATAAATAACTGAAAGTATTACAGTCTGTAATTCACATTTCACCTTTTATTTCTGATAAAAACCACGCTCTGCTAAGTTTTCCATTTATGATCTAGATTCAATCTCTCCCGTACGCGCCTCACAGATCAATTCATTCATTCCGCCACTTGAGACGAAATCCTGTCATGTGTGAACAATGCAGTGAGAGAAATATCCCAACATGTGCTCTGGCACAGCAACACCCAAAAACCAAGGACTTTCAGATGCACTTGAACCCTCGTTTTTCTAATTCTGGCTTGAGAGGAGAAGCATTCGCTACAGTGCTGGTAAAAACACTCCTGGTGTACTTTACCAGAAGAACAGACTCTTGAGACTCTTGTTCATGTGAGACAGTAATAAACACAGAAGACTTTGGCAAATACTGGGAAAAATGTCAAATCAAGTCAATATCAAATGGTTTTATGTGTGCAAACACCACTTTAAATCTCATCACTGAGGTTCCTCTAATGTGTGAGCATGTTTCCCTATAAATCTAATTTATTTTATTTTATGAGATGAAATTACACATAAAAAGATCACAGTTATAAGGTGACTGACAGTTTAATTGTCTGTTAAAACCTCATTTTAATTGTATGCAGTAATTACAATATTGAAGCAGAGAAACAGGATGGGATTTCAGGGCTCAGATAAAAAGTAGTAACAAACTAAACCTTCATTATAAGTATACAAGTCCATACTATGCAAGGATTTCCAACGTATTCCAATGTATAGGCAAGGTTTTAAGAAAATTTAGGTAGAGGCACATTTTTCCAATGAGCCAATGCTGCCATTCCTAGAAATTAAACTGCAGAAACACTCATGTAGAAATTACCATAAGAGATCACATATGTATATCTCAAATTATCACCAATTTCACATTAATATTTGATTTCCACATTACACAGAGCTTAGCCAATCGTAACAGAGCTCATTTGCATATAGGAGGCACAGAGTCAAAACCAGCCTTTTTAATTTGTAAAACATATTTCTCAAAGTCTGTTTTACCCCATTGTTATTTTAGTATAATTGATATACTATTAACATGTATTAAGTTATTTTGATGTTTTCTGTAATTTGGTTGCCCCCCCCAAGTATGTCTATGTAGTGTTTACTAATTATTTCAGTTGTAATTTAATCAGTACTTGAGCTTACACTAACTAAAAATGATGAACAGCTGAAAAGAAATTTGTTTTATTATTTTATTTCAGCTAACATCTATTAAATACCAAGGAAGGAACACAATTTTTTTTCATAGTTTTAGCTTTAGGGGTAACACTTTAGAATAAGGTTCCATTAGTTAATGTTAGTTAACTACTTTCGTTAACATGAACTAAGCAAGAACAATTCTTCTAAAGCATTAATAAGTCTTAGTTCATGTTAATTTCAACATTTACTAATGCATTATTTAAATCAAAAGTTGTGCTTGTTAACATTAGTTAATGCACTGTGAATTACCATAAACTAACAATGAATAACTGTATTTTCATTAACTAACATTAATGAATAAATACAGTAATAAATGTATTATTCATAGTTTGTTCATGTTAATTAATACATCAACTAGCATTAACTAATGGAACCTTACTCTAAAGTGTTACCGCTTTAGGTAACACCCTTTAATATATACGCAGTCCCCCACTATTTTCAACACAAGCATATCTGTAAACATTACAGAGTTTAATAGATGCTGTAAAACCAGAAAGATCCAAGAAATATCACAATGCATATAACAAATCAAATGCACCTCACTTCTTTTCCTCTTTTCTGTCACCTCTGACAACCAAAGGCATACAAATCAAGAAAACCACTAAGAAAAAATAATAATAAAAATGGCACAAAACCCACATAAAAACAAATGCAAGCAGAACACATGGTCTGGAGTTTATCTGTGCTGAAATGTGATCTGGGGTGTGTGACGGGTTTATGATGCCTCCAGTAATGGAGAAACAAGCAGAAAATGTATTCATAAGGGTTAAGCCTCTTTGCTAAAACACAACTCCTGCTGCTTCACGCTGTAAAGAGCTCCATCACAGACGCGGCCGGCACAGCGCCGTACTGCTTTATCTGCGGTGTGCGGCATTGCTCTCCTGTCTTTAGCTATGCTTCACTAGTAATGCATGACTGCCACATGACCACAAACAGGAACAAGGAACAACCAGCAACAGCGTCCCGGAGACACCGGAGACATTCCTGCTGCACTTAGGATGACCTCAGATCTCACATCGCTCCAAACAGTCCCTCTGAGCATCTCAAAGGGAGACTTCTGCCTGCGCCACATCAATTATATCCATCTGTTGAGTTTTGTTTTGCTTTTATTTTCATCGTTGCTCTGGAGGAGGATTGAATTACATACCGAGAAGTTAAGCTTCTTTTTGCAGATCTTAGATGAACTTCTTGCATTGAAGACTTTATTTCTGCTCTTTTCTATGCATTAACAATGAATAGGCACTCGGATAAAAACAGCACCATAATCTAGACCATATAGACTGCTTAAGCCATATGATAACTTTGAACAAGAAATAGAGCCAAATTCACTTTCAAGATGTTGACATACTACACATGCTCTCTCATTTCAGCTAATGAAAGAATTACTACAAACTGTTGATTTTAAATGGGAACTGTTCAATTTATCTGTTGATCCAATTCACAAATCAGACTGATTCACACAAGTTTGACTCAATTTGATTCTCTCACAGGAGTTATCAACTAAATTAAAAATTAAAATTAAATTTATGCATTCAGCAGACGCTTTTATCCAAAGCGACTTACATTGCATTCAGGCTAACAATTTTTCCAAACATGTGTTCCCTGGGATTCGAACCCCCAACCTTGCGCTTGCTATCGCAATGCTCTACCACTTGGACTACAGGAACACTAAATAACGAAGTAACTTAAAAGAATAGTTCACCCCAAAATGAAAATTTACTAAGGCCACCCAAGATGAGGATGTTTCTTCATCTGAACTGTTTTTTTTTAGAAAAGTAGGATTGCATAACTTGCTCAGCAGTGAATACACTGCAGTGAATGGGTGCCGTCAGAATGAGAGTCCAAATAGCTAATAAAAACATCACAATCCACAGCACTCCAGATTATCAGTTAATGTCTTGAGAAGCAAAAAGGTGGGTGTTTGTGTGTAAAAAAAAAAAAAACATTTGTTTTTCAAACTGCTGTTTCCGGCTGAAATATGAGTCCATAATCCATAATAACGCTTTCTCCAGTGGAGAAATGAGAAAACAACAACATACAGCTTTGGAATGACATTATGATGAGTCAATAACCAGCAGGATGAGTATTTTTGGGTGAAATGTTCCTGTAAGCACTGGTTTTCACACTTCTAAACATGTGCGGTGACTCTAATTTGCATAAACACCTCTAAACCTAGATTTACATTTAAATGCATCTCGATGCTGTGCATCTTTTATACATTATCAAATTTAATTTCTTTTTTAATCAACAGAGCCACCAATTCTACCGCACTGGAATAGTGTGTGTAAAGCCAAGGGTGAAATTAGTGTGTCTGCTAAGATGTGCAGATTCGCTACAGTAATTCTTCCCACTGTTTCCTCGCAGCAAAGAAACCGGCTGCAAGTAAATTGGATGTTTACCATGCAAAAATGATGTACATGTGGCTAATAATTTGCTGTTTGGATGCTGAATAATACATTTCAGTGCTGGTAATAACAAACACTTTCAGAGCAGCAGATATGGGCGCGAGAAAGCTGCATTATGGATTAGTTTTATATGAATGCACTCTACTAAATATTTCAGAGCCACGCTCTCATCTGCAAATAAACAATTCGGTGAAAGCTCTTCAGAATAAGGCTACGTTGAAAACCAAGAACACGTATGCAAATCATATACTTGTAGGTATGCAAATATCTTTGTTTATGTGCAATCCTTTCAAGCTCATTTTATATTCATATATCATTTGATACATGAATCACTTTTGTTTGTTGGATTCAGAAAACAAAATGCATTTGCATAATAAAACAAATTTTTCTCCCTCAAAACAAAACTGTCATGCAAATAGAGGAATAAAGGTCTTATAATTAGTCAAACTCACAGTTAAGTTAATGCACATTGCCTGTGCTGGAAACAGATTTGTGCAAACAAGACCGAGCAGAGAATAAAAGTCACACTTCACAGTCTCTTACCGGACTGGGCTCGCCACAGGAACCTTCATTAAACGAGCCCGAACCACTAATTTGACAAATAACTCAATGCAGCGACTAGCAAAGGAAAGGAGGAACTTTCATTATGAGCCGTAAGGATCACAAATTAAATTATTAATGCAACATATGCATGAGGTTTATTAAAACATGCATTAAAGCCTGACACATTTACCCTATGGTGTATGTACAACCAAAATCTAACATCACACTAACCGCATATCAGTTTACTAGCTGCTAAAAATAAACCTTGTGCTGCAGAAAGAAATTGTAAGAATTACAGCAGCACATGAAACCATATTTTCCAGAAAATAAGGACAGTACCATGTCCAAATTGCATTGTGGAATCAGTGATAGAAAAATAAATTGAATCTGTGTTTAAGTCACATTTCATTATTACACTTGGAAAATAATGACATAACAGAAAATAAAACATTTACCAACACTATAGTATAAACGTGCATTTTAGTTTACCTAAAGTAACTAAACAAATGTTAACGGAATAGTATTATGTTAATGAAAACTATGATAAGAAATAATTTTCACTGACAAGCTTTCTTCCATGACTGTGAGACAAAACTAATGACACCAACATCTCTATGATAATATCAACATGAAATATCTTTGACGGAAAAAGACAAGACTAAAATGTAGTTTAAAAAAAATCTCTATATCCAAAATATCTCTATATTTCATTAAAAAAGAAAAAAAAATAGTCCTTACAAATTTTTATGCTTGCGGTTGCCAGATGTCAAGATTATAAATCCACCAATTACAGCTGCGTAAAGTTGAAAAAAAGGCAATTATGACAACAATCATGATTATGCAGCATCACTAAAATTTGACTTTTACATTGACTAAAGTTAGTTAGACTGACATTCAGTCAACTAAAACTTGACTAAACAGAAACAGGATGGGTTGACTGAACATGATAAAAACTAAAATGGACATTTGTCACAGAACGAAGACTAAAATAAAAAAGCTGACAAAATTAACACTAGTCCACAAAAAATAAAATCATGAAATGTATTTTTCAGAATAGAAAAGGAATACGAATTATAAGCATAAAATAAACAAATTACAGTGGCTTTCATTACGAACCATTTAGTCTAGCCTAAACTAATTTATTTAAAGCAAAACTAAATCTACCGGTGTGTGGGAAATGTGCTATGATAAACTAGAGCAGATGTACTTCTCTCATTCAGCATCAAACCAAATGTTTTGCATGCTTTATGCTAACTGCATTTCAGATGATAAAAGAACTGACTTCAATTCAGTAAAATATGATACTCTATATTATGACTAAGATGAACAATTATCAGTGCACGACTCATTCACAATGCAACCATTTTTTACACATCATCTTTTTCTATTAGACAGCTGTATGTGGACAGAAACGGATCATATAAAACACGGAGGTCATTCACAGCCACATTAACCTTCATCTCACTAACAGTCTCTCATCAGACACCGATCATGTGACCTCCACTGACTTCACTCCTATTAGTACTAACTGTATCTTTAAAAATTTCACAACCGTGCCGCATAACTGAAAATTGGCAAGTCGCATTGAAAAGAATGATTTCAGGTCATTCCTGCCCACTGACCTTGTGTGCTATAAATGCTAGAGCTGTGTTGCACAGTAGGCAGGATACAGTCATCCCATCCAGGTCTAATACATCTCTTACGTCTCTTTCAGTCTTTAGGATGGGGTATGATAATGATGCAGGACAGCAGCAGGGAAGGAAGGAAAGAAAAGAGCATCATTTTGCTTCCAGGCCACAGTCTCGTCAGCAGCACATGCACTGATGGCCGCCGCTAAAGCAGTATTATTACACTGTCAGCTTTAATCAACATTGTAGTCAGCAGCGAGATTGTGCAGCGCTGCAGCTGTATAGGAGTGTGGCGTCCGTATCTCAGCCCAATGTACCAATGGACACACGGACACACACAGTAACGCCTGCCCCAGCTGCCGTTCAAGCAATATGAGGCCATCAGTGAACGACCGCTGACTCCGTTATAGGAATGATTTACCATGAATGTTCTGCATTCAATGCATACTTTCAAAAACGTATTTAAAGAGCAACCAACTCTGAGATGGATCACAAACCAAAAGCTATGAATCAGTGCAATAACAATTTATTTTAATGAAAATAATTACATTAAAATGTCATTTATTTCAGTGATCAAAGCGGAATGTTTGCTATCATTACTTCAGTCTTCAGTGACCTTCAGAAATAATTTTAATGATGATGATGAATATTTCTTATTATTATCAATGTTGAAAACATTTGTTGCCATTTAATATTTTTGTGGAATCTGGTTTGCTGGTTTACATCCCATCCACACAGAGACCCATACATTTTGTATAGTGTAGGTATTTTGACCACACGGATCCGGCGTTTTGGGAAAGCAAACCGATATTTTTTTAAACCGGTTCTCAGAGTGGATAAATCTGAAAACGCCGCCTTTGCATTTTTCACGTGGAGAGCGAATCCGTATAGTTTCTGAAACTATGACATTATCAGCCTGCGTCTCGACCCTAGTCAGACACCAGTCACGTAACAGTAACAAAAACATTAACAAACATGGAACGATTGTCTTTTTATTAACTGACATTAACACAGACTAATAAATGTATTGTTTCACGTTCGTTTGTATTCCACGCGCAAGGTTTATGCGCATAGTCCAAGTCTTCTTCTCTGGTTTTAGTGCATATATGTGGCAGAATTACAGCGCCACACACTGGTCTGGCATGCATACTTCATTGTTTTGTGTTGGTTTTGTGTGGATGCATACATTTTCTTGAGAAAAAGATCAGATTAGGAAAGCTTTTGTCAAATAAGAGGTCATTGTACTATAAAATCATATTGTAAGTTTCAGAACTCAAAACTTTCTCGTTAGTTTAAAAACAGCTTATGTTGAATCAATCTGCCAAAACAACATCTTGTGGAATGTGTCACTTTATGATGTAATAGTGTGTCTAAACCCTGCTTTCGCAGAAAAAGATGCTTCTACATCACTGCAATTACCACCACCTATATCTCAAGTGGACGATTGACACTATCTACAATCTCTATTAGGAGTGAGAGAAAGGTGGCGGTAATGCACTTATAAGTCTGCGATCCAACGTAAAGTAAGAAGAAGAAGAAGACACGTCACTCTCAGGTTGTGTTTTGAGGAGGCGCTCATACAGTTCAGGCATAGCAGTGCATCAGAGTAAAAAAATAATATAAATACTGTTCAGTTTCTTCCCCAGACTGATCATTTTGTGTCTTTTCCCATCAATGTATCGTCACGAGTCACAGGGTTTAATTTGGTTTTGTTTGTGTATATTTATTTCTGTTTTATTGTATGTTTTAGCTGTGATTCCCATCCACTTGCATTATAAGACTGATTTGTTTTAAAAATCTCAGTTTGTGTTCTACTAAAGAAACAAAACCACCTACATCTTGGATGCGCTGGGGGTAAGCAGAAAAACATAAAATTTTAATTTTTGGGTGAACTATCCATTTAAGATAACTGAGACTTGTTATATCACGTGCATATCATTGCTCACTTGTTGATTTTGATTGTTTCCATTGTCCTCATGTGTAAGTCGCTTTGGAAAAAATGCGCCTGCTAAAGAACTAAATGTAAATTTATATATATTTTTTTTTTGTAGAAACTGGTTTGTTGGATTCATCTGGTCTGACCACCATTCTGCTTAAAACTTTGCTGGTCTTTGCTGGATTAGTTTAATCTGACCACCTCTCAGATTACCAATATACCTCGGAAACAGCTAGAAAAAAACAGCCTATGATTATTTAAATAGTTAAATAGTAAACAGATAGACAGGGCATCAATTATATGTTTTGTAAAAGCTGTGCAGGAATCCAGGGCTGCGTTACCCAAAAGCATCACAAGCTAAGTTAATCGTAGAGATCACTGGTGCCAATGGTTCTACGATCTTCTTTGGCCTACGATGCTTTTGGGAAACGTAGCCCAGAACAGTAAAGTAAAAATCCTACACATCTCGTAAGCAATTTGCTTTCCCAGCATGCTCAGCACATTTGAGTCCTTCTCAACCGCAGAGCTCCAGAGAAACTCATAAAACTACTGCAAATACTCACTGATGCTTGGGAAGAAACATGAGATTTTAGGAACTGAGAATCTGTTGCACAACTTCAGATGAGTAATACAATGAAATATTTTTTTATGCTAAACATCTTACACATAGTGCAACGGGTTAATGTATATACAGTGTATATACAGTGCAGGATCACTTTCTACACTGTATGGACTCTCTGTCAGACCATAAACCCAATGGCGTTTAACTCAACTTTGAGATGTCACTCTTTATTTGCTTCATCAGTTTGTACATTTCTTTTAAGTCTGACTTGATTACATACAGAGTAACGTGCAGGAATGCAGGAAACACTCATTCTAGCTGAATGCAGATAGCAGCAGTTTCAAGCACACAAATATACACTAGTTTAAGACTGAAAACTATCAAAGTAGCATCACACTGCAGTGATGTCTGAAATCTCTTTATGACCAGAAACACACGTCTATTCCAAGCTCATCCGGAGCTGCCACGGGTGTTTAACCCCACGGGTGGAAACCAGAGACGACAGGACGGAGCTGTCTCACTGCATTCCCATCTAACCACCCATAACACACCTTCACCTCCATCTAACTGCATCCAACATCTCATTCTCATGGGATTTTAACACTAGCTGACTTTATATTAGTCCAGTCAAAGAATGAATGTCACTGGAAATATTCCTCATCTAATATTGGAGGTGGACTCATTTGTATTTATGGAGATTAATTTTAAATATGCAATGTATTGCTACTAAATGCATTAATTTTAATGCTCAATTTCAATGAGCAAATTTTTTTTTAATAGAACCTTGATATGTTTGCTAATGAGGGCAATAATTAATTATACTATATTTATTATATTTCAACAATATAGTATTTAAATATTTTAATCACAAACTATTAAGAATAATTGATATCTCCAGTGAAATCAAACAACTGCTTTTAACTGACTTTTTATAGATTACTATCATTCCTTGATTCTCTTTAATTAGACTGTTAATGTAATGTATGTCTTGCATAAAACATTTGAATCTGCTTGAAATTAGGGTGTTTTTTTTCTTCAAAAATGGGATTCGGTGGTTAATAATTCATCAAATCATTTAATTAGTGAATAGCTTATAATTATTATCATTATTGTTTTTAAATCAAAACATTTTGATGAAATGCGTATATGAACAATACATATATATTTTTAAATATATAGAATATTTTCTTGGTGACCATTTTCTTTGGGGATATCAAAGATCCACAAGCATGCACAGGTTTGTTTAAAATCTCAGGTGGTCTTAGAAAAAATATTTTAAGTCAAAAGGGTTCAGATAATCAGAAATGTTTTAGAATTCTTGCTTTACATACAGCTTTAAGTTTGATGGTCCCCAACCAAAAAGCTGGAAATAGAAGATTTTAACTCTAAACACCAAGCCTCAAATCAACACAAGTGCTTTTAAAAACAATCTCTCATTCCACCATGTCAAAGGCAGCGAGACAGAGTGAGAACGCTTTCAAGCACTTAAACAGGGAGCCCATTTCCCAAACTGTTTTAAATATTTCATGAGGAATTCATGTTGCTTCATGCATGATTAGCGGCCTCGACTCACGGAGAGGTCAGACAGAGTGCAGCGCACCGACAGGTTATGAGCCCAGTTCACTGACGGGGCACTTCACGCTCACTGCTGTAACCCTTTCACCACCGACAACTGGTACACAATGAATGCTGTTCTGGAATAAAAAAAAAATATTGTACATCTTAATTAAACATCTTATCCTGGCACAGGTGTGAAATATGACATGAAACGGTCAAATCAAAATTCACTCATGTTGTGCAAGTCCTAAAAGCACTCTTTAACCAAGACTATATTCATAGCAGTTGCATCATGACATGAACGTTATGGATGCGTCTGCATGGGTTCCCACACAGAACACTGAATCTGCCATACAAGCATGCATATGCATGACTCGCACATGTGAAGCAGTGGTCCAGATGGATGACCATAAGCACAGATGTGCTTTGCAACCGCATCAGAATCTGTGTGACACTGAAGACTCAATTTAGATATGCCTCTGTTTACATACAAGAACTCGAATGAGCAAAAAGTGTGAAGAAATGTAAAACATGCAGGTATTTAAGGCACATTTAATTAAATCTCATGTTTCTATAGTAAAAAATAAATATTTTTTTTTTTTTGTATTTTTGAAACAATATGCACTCAAGAAATTGCTATTAAATTGCACAAATAATTTCAATGATACAGGAAGTAACATTGAGTTAAACATGACAATTTTAAGTAAAAAAAATAAAAAATAAAATAAAAAATCCTGAAATACTGCATGTATTATGAAAGCATTATCAAAAGTTAAACTATTTTTTGCATAAAATTAATCTAGCATTTTTGCATAATCAGAAAATTAATACCATGAAAAAAAGGGAAATAATTTATTTATTGATCAAAGGTGTTCATTTATTAATGTCAAAATATCAATGCAACAATGTAACCTAACAGACTGACACATGACTGAATCAAATATTGGCTCATAGATTAAAGTTTCACATAAAGGCTCAAATAACGAACAATACAAAACCTAACTATAATATTCTCTACGGTGGCTACATTCTGCTTCCAAATAAACACATTTACACAATTACTCACAGCAAACAAACCATTCTAGCTTTGGTTTCAAATGAAGTTTACTCACTAGGAAATATGAGTCATGTTTTTGATGGGTGAAAAAAAAGTGTGTCCTTCACACGATGCACCAGGCCAGAAAAATACTTTTTTTACTGGTTTATTCAAGTCACTTATTTTATTTCCGTCTCAATTACATCATGCACTTCTAGAGTAAATAAAGATTCATCAAAATATGGATATCAGTGGATCACAGCATTTGTTTATTTCACTTATTAAACATCAGGCTGAGTGGTCTGGTCTCTGTTGTGGTCAAATATTCAGACAAATTAAATTAATCCGCATGCTGCACAAGATCTGGAAGTAAATTGGCTTCTGCAAGCAAACGTAAGTCCTTCGTTTTCAGAGGAGTAAACAAAAGCGCAAGCATCACCATTGATTTTCATTCACAACTGGCCTATTTAACGCAACGCTGCAGCCATGCACACTGAAGTCCAGACGCTGTCAGCAACCTCTGAATGAGTTCAAGAGACAACGCTAGAAACAACATACTGTAGTGCAAAGTCTGCCTTGAAATAAGGGAATACATGAATCAAAAATTATTCTGTCATCGTTGTTCGTTCTAAAACTTTCTTTCTCCAGCGAAATATATTCCAAGAAGTTCAAATACGATGCAAATGCATGTTTGTGCCCTATATCTTTGTTTTCTCACATAAAAGGTTTCTGATACTTTTGCATCTTTTTCCTTTTTTAGTTTAAAAGCTTCAGACAGAGTAATTTTGCTTTAAATAAATAAAAATGCAAACAGGTTTGAAACACCATGATGGTGAGTAAATGACAGAATTTTGTATTTCTGCATGAACGGTTCCTTTAACAACAGTGAATTCACAGGCACCTTGAGCGAGGTACTTTCTATTCAATCTTCTGAAGAATAAAGTTAGAAACTCCTTCCACAAAGGCCATCTTATAAGGAGCGCACACGACCCATTTCTAGAAGGTTGCTTCAATAACATTAGCAAAAGCAATTAACCTTTAGCCGGCAGCTCCTTGAAGTGAACAGGGTGCAACTATATTCCTTTATTCACACTGATTACACATATTATAATAGACAAGCATCTGAGACACTGACCTAGAATGACTAGCTATTTTTCAGGAGAGCAACCATGTTTGATGCAAATGCAACCTTTTGCTGCTTATTTTTAACAATTCTCGAACAAAATAAAACTTCTATGACCATAAAAATGTATCAACTAATAAATAAATGACTGCTTTACTAAGCGGAGCCGTTTACTTTGTAAATACAGTAATCAGAGTTCAGTTTCAATTCCAATGAAACAGCAGAACCAGATAATCAAGCTCCGTAGGTTCGCTTGAAAATTACAGGCAGGTTTTTTTTTTTTTGAGGCCTGAAACTCAGCTTGAAAGATTTCCAGGAGCTGGATAAGACCCATCTAATCTGAAAGAAACATCCACTTCATGGTGATTCCTGTTTTCTGAATGTAAAAGCACAGCTTGCACGCAGGTGTGATTTAAGCATATCAAAAAATACTGGCCATCTCCGGAGATGAACGAGGTTACTGGAGGTTAAACAGGAGATTTACTTTCTGAGACCTCAGTCAACGTACAAGCTCTTTAAAAACTGAGACAACATGAAACGCCCACTGAATACTGATAAAGACATTAGATAGTCAAACCCAGTTCACAACAAAACCAGTGAGATGATTGCAGGAAATGTTACGATTTGAGTGAAAATAGGTTTGATTTTGGATCAACAACCTCATAATAGAAAAGAAATAAAACAGAAACTGGATATCAGAATTAATTAATTTTACAATTTACACCTAATTAATGAGATAGTATCACAATTAGCATATGAATGGAGTGTTTTTAGCACAGTGATTTCTAACCTTGGCCTGGTAACTCAAAGATACTGGGTTCAAATCTCAAAAAACGCTCAGATTTCACTCGAGAGAAGCTCACTGAAAATATGGGAATATACATACATTTTGGTCACACTTTATTTTAAGGTTTTGGACTTTTGCCAGAATATACTCCTAGTTTGCTGCTTATTAATAGTTAGGGGTGTAGTTTAGGTATCGGGTAAGATTAGGGATGTAGAATATGGTCATGCAAAATGTGCTTTTTAAGTACTAATAAACAGACAATATTTTAACAAAGGAATTCTAATCATCAGCTAGTTAACAGTCAGATTTGGTCCCTATACTAAAGTGTTACACTATACATTTTTACAAATCTCATGCCTATATCAATCCAATTCACTGCAGTTTCCAGCTGAAATTAACTCTAGTGTCATTAAAACATCAACAACGTTTGTTCTTTTTCACACAAATTATGATTTCAGCGGCAGGTTATTGATAAATAAATAATGGCTTATTTTCATACACAATACCATGTTTTCATCTAAAATGCATGATTTGCAAATATTTGCATCACATAACTAATTCAATATTAACTAATTCAAAAGTAAACTTGCTCAGTAGCTCACCTGGTACAGTTACATTGCTTTTGCAATGCGAAGCACTGAAATAAAACATGTTTCACGACAAAAGACCAAAAACATAGAAGCAGCAAGAGTTTCATCAAGTGCATTTTTCTCTTTCATGTTTTTCTTTTGTTATTGCTATCGATTAGGTTAAGTGTAGCTGGTACATTATTTAAAAATGCTAAATAGCATTTAAAGCCAAACTGCCAGTATATGTACTGTACAACAACTAACATAATAAAACATTGCCAGATTGAACCGAACGCATTTTGAACACCACTCAATAGACATTTGTCTCTCGAAACATGCAAAAAAACAACCCTAATATAATTTTGCAGAAATGTCATCACATGCACATATCATCCTTTTCCCAATGAGAATAAATACTCATTATTTGCACTGGATTATGCAAATTAGGGTCCTCTGTGGTTATTTAATACATAAACTACTGATTCATTGTATTTCGATGAATAAACAGACTCCACTAGCACAATATGAACTTACAATGTAATAACATGCATTAACACTGTATTAGATTTCCTAATTTGGTAGTGACAAATTAATTCTCAGAATCTGCTGCGCTGCTAACATCACAGGTCTCACGCTTTTCCACACACAAGCAACTTGGGTTTTCCCTGTGATCTCCATCTACACATCCTGATATGCGTCAATTAAGTCGTCTGGATGTAAGAGGCAAAAGAGCATCATCCTCAAAGACCCCCATCCATCATCCTCATAAAGAGCACAGAACCACCAGTGACGAGTCACATCCATAAAACACATTAGAGGAATGTTCCAGGTTTAATACAACAAACTGTGTGGACGAGATCTGTGCAGAAAATTAATTATAAAAACTGCTTGCTCAGTCTGGTTCATAATCATAATAATCTTCATCATTAAATCACTGATACAAAAGCCTTTACACTCACCACACAGTGTCTCTGATCGATGCACATCATACAGGAGAGTCGTGTGCTTTTCTCCTCTAAATCACACGGCACCTGTTAAAGAAATGAGAAACGGCCATGATAAAGAAGTCATTAATCAGATGATTTTACAGAGCGCTGCTCAGAGGACACAGGGACACTTAACATGGTTTTCAAAGTCAAGTCAACAAGAACCAGTTTTTAATGACCTCTCCAAGACAATAAATCAGATCTGTAGACATAAATGATTTCAAGAATGGCAGCATAAGTTGTTGTTAAAGGAGAAGAATGGTGCATAAAAACATGTGAAACCTTCATGATGGAAGCCATGAGTGAAAAGATCAAAACAGTTAAATAAATGAATTTGTAAAGTAATTAAAAACTGCATTTCCACCACAATTACCTCGAAGTTCTCATAATGCAAATAAAAATGCATGTTAATACATGAATGGAAATTAGAATTAAATAATGAACAAGTTTTATTATTAATTAAAAAAAATACCACCAAAAGGTACTTGATCAATAATGTCATTTTTATTTACACACATAAAATAAAGTCACACACATAGGGTAAATAAAAATTAATGCGCAGTAATACATTTACTTCTCATTAAAATAAAAAAAAAGCTTTTTTTTCTCCAGTATATGAGAACGGAGGTAAATTTTCAATAATTGCAATGAAAATAACATCACGATACAACAATAAAAAAAAAATCCTAATGGTTCAAAACACAGGATTTACTTAATATTTTTGTGATCTGTGTAATTTTTTTGATGTGTGTAATATCTAGTGATTTGTGAAAAATGCCTTAAACGTTCTCGAAGGTTTCTTAGAGTCAATCGTCTCATCTGAACTCTGTTTAAACACAGACCGGCGCTTCAGATGAGTGTAAAGTCTCTGCAGAAGTTCTGTTCTGCGTTCTGAGTGAAATCTGAGCTGGATCTGAAGACCCCCAGCACTTACTCAAGCCTAAAGACTAGAGTCAACATCAAGACAGGGCTCAATTAATGTCCTTTCCAAGACAGATCTTCATTTAACTCGTCTCATTCTTCTCCCGTCTAGTCGCCACAGAGCTGAAGGTCTGGCAGCAAATTGAACCATCTGTGTGATTTTACAAATGTCTAAATATGTAAGCTCCTCATTGAAAATGTAAATTTGCTCTTGAATACATTAGGCTGCGTCAGGCTAAGCAAACATTTCAAACTCATCTGAGTAATTAGACTTTTGACTCTACATTTAAGAGTGACCGACAGTGTTAAATGAACAAGCTTTAACTTCATTAAGTCGCAATTAGTAGTAGAGTATAATGTCTGAAAAACATTTTCTTAGCAAATACTCAAAGACCACTTTGACTGAATGATTTTGGACATTTCCTGACAGCGTAATAGACATAAAATGACCTGCATGACCTAAATGCTATGAAGATCACGTTTCTGCCAATCAGAATCTGAACAGTCAAACACTCGATGCTGAATTAAGCATCAATAATTCATCACAGCACCTGACAGACATTAGCTAACCAGGTAAATCAGAGCTTATCACCTGAATCAATTAATAGATTTCAGCATAATGAATCAGATCAGCACTGCTACACATAATTACTATTGTCTTGATTGCTTGTGAGGGATTGATGTAACAGAGAGAAACACTGAGAGACTCTCTCTCTTCTTCAAATGAACATCATCATGAATCTATACATTAAATTAACGCACATTTAAATAATGATTGACAAGCATCACATGCATCTAGCGTTCAATGTCACACAGTCAGACCTGTCACTCATTAAATGTGCCAATCAAACACTTTTACAGGTACAGAGAAATAAAGATGTTAGGCAAATGTATTGATTAATTAAAAGTATATTATACTGCAACACACTTATAGTACTGTCTACACAACTATAACAAATCACAAACCGAGTGGGACTCCATCCTCCTCAAACCAACACAAATATCAAACACACAACAGATAATATTTTATTATATTGCTTGCATTTTTGTCTTTTTTGTGCATTTTAAATGCATTTCATTTTGCTGTCTATTTTATTAACTTGTGGCTTTACATTTATGCATTTAGCAGATACTTTTTATACAAAGCGGATGCAAATTAAGCAATAAAATGTGTAAATATAAAAAAATAAACAACAAAATGTTTGATAAGGGCATCTATATCACGTTGTGCCTTGTAATATTTGTCAATCTACCTACTCGTATAAGGTACTTTGTCAATAATAAAAATAGAGTATATGACTGTTAACCAAACATATTACAATCTCAGTTAACCAAAAACCATCAGCTGAGTGACATTTCAAAACATGCATCAAAACCACCTGCTCACGACTAAACTATTTAATATATGATTTACTTTCTGCATAACACATTAAAAGCGTATTGCAATATTCAGCGGATTACAGTATCTGTCAGTTGACCTGCAGTAACAACCTACTAGTAACATGAAACATCACATCAGAATCAAATATTAATTGCAACATTTATGAAAGCAGTTTCGATGGGTGCACACCTGTATCTGTTTAGAAAGTGAAAACTGGCGTCTCCAGTGACTCTTTTCCCAAATTGAGGAGGACAGAAGCAGCGTGAAACACTTATGTCCTGATAGAGCGTGCTGCTACAGATCAGAGCACCTGTATTACACAATCTCCAGCGTCTCGAGATGAAATAAAGGCACAGCTGCTACTGTTGCGTTAGTGTCTCCTCGTGAGCCGCACACGCGCAGAATCACGAGATACCGGGATATCGAGAATCACACGTTAATTCCAGCAGCGCTGGGTTGTGAAGTCAGTCTGATGCTGCTCTGAGCTGTCTTACCTTCAGATGAAGCCGCGCGCGTTCGGTTCATTGTGTGACAATCGGTCAGTGAGGATGCTGAGCGCTCGTGCACACGCTGATGAGGAGGAGGAGGAGGATGATGCTGCTGGGCTCTTCAGCGTGTGAGTGTGTGTTTGGAGAGTCAGCGCGCTCCGGCGGCCTGCGGTGTGTGTGTGTGTGTGTGTGTGTGTGTCTTTTTCTGCTCCGCCCCTACACTCCATTATTACTAAGAACACTGCGCCACCTGTCGAGAAAGAGAGAAGATTCAACAGCAAAAAATATCTTACAGTGAAAATTGCTCCATTACAAATTACAAGTCACCAAATTCAAAACAGTTTTTGCAAAAGTCTTAAGAGTTGCTGATTTTATCAATACTTATTTACTCAGAGTGAATATAGGCTCAAAGATGCTAGTCAAAGAGACATGACAGTGGAAAACAAGAAAGAGCTGATTTGTGATGAGAGCAATCAGATTTATTTAATTAAAAAATGAAAAAATGAAAAAAATTAATAAACATGAGCACCTCAAAAAAAGGATAAATAAAATCATGGAGTAAAGAAGTATTTTATTTATTTGTTTTTGTTAAATTTGTTTATTAAACGTTTACAAAAACAGGATAATAATACAAAAAAGTCAACTCATTCTTGCACTGGATGAGCTGGTTTTGGCCTCATCGCTGTTGCTAAGGAACTCATATCCGTGTAAAATAGCCTTGTTGACAAGTTTGGGTGAGTAAGGGCAAAACACACAACATCACTTCTTTTGTAGCAGAAATAAACTGTTGCAGAAAATGCAAGGCGCTGTGCAAAATGTAATGTGTAACTGCAACACTCATTACAAATGTATCGGAGTAAAGAGAAGAGATAACTTTTTAAAAAATGTAGTGAAGTAGAGAGGAAAAATTGCTAACATCTTTGACACTCAGTAAAACTCAAAAGTAGGCAAAAAGATAGTCAAATACAGTAATTAATTACATTTACTCAAATACTTTACACCTCTGAAAATCTTAATAGTCCAATTTCAGTGTTTAATGCAAGCCAGTGATACTAAGTGTGCTAAAACCATATTTTGTTACTCCAAATAAAAATAATTGTAACAAAAAAAAAAAAAAAAAAAAAAAAATATATATATATATATATATATATATATATATATTTATTTATTTATTTTTTTTTACTAGAGCAAGTGATGATTAGTTCATGTTAACATGTTAATCTCATGCATTTGACAGAACATCAACACATTTTGAATCTTCAGTATTAATTTAAAGTCAGTTTAAATTACACATTAAACATTAATTTTGGATTATTATTAAATTAAAGGCAACGTGTCAGATTCACATTCATTGCATGACTGACATCTGCTGGTAGTGATGTGCACGTGCAGAAGAACTATGCGTGCGCGCACACACACAGAACCCCGTTTTACTTCGAAGGCCCATTTCGAATATTTAAACGCCATTTCAGCAGTAAGTTTTATATATATATATATATATATATATATATATATATATATATATATATATATATATATATATATATATATATAAGTTATTTTGATTTGAATAGTCCTACAATATACACAATATAAACCAACAGATTACAGATATTGGTGTTTAGACCTGCAGTGCTCGCATACAATGAAGCACTAGATCCATTTCAACAAGCGGGTGACAGAGACAGGCATTCAAACATGTAGCCTAAATTTGCTAAATAATTATATATAAAAATTGGATAGATTAACATAAATGTTAGTTCTTATAACTGCAACAATTAGAATACTGGAACATTACTCACTATGATACGAACAAAACAGTGATTAACAGGTATTTAGTGAATATTGTGTCTTATATTAGAGTAAATTTCAATAAGGGGTGAAAGAGACCTGTGTTAGTGAGATAATCATACTGTACACTCATTTGAACTTGAAATACCAAAAACAACAACAACAACAACCATCCAATTACTGGTCAAAATTTATAATTTATAAAAAAGCATTATAGACAACTATTAGTGCAAATAGTTTTAAAGTGATACTATTACTGTTGGCAGAACAAGGTTAATAAAAATAAAAATACTTTTAGGTTACAGCTGTGTCTCTCTTATTGTCAATATCACTAGATATGAAAACATTTTATTTAATGAAATCAGGTAATGTCAAAGTTTATAATAACTGTATGTAACACATTGAGTGACAGGCAATAAGAAATGTGTTTTTTCTTTTTCTTTACATTAGGAGTGTATGACATTACATATTTGGATAATCATAAATTGTTTTGGAAATCATATATTAATAAAAAAAATATCTGAAATGATTGAATTATTATATCAAACAAAATATACTGAATCAGAGCTTACATAAACTGCACTCACAGTACCATACATTATTTGATGTGAAGTTATGTGGAAACATACAAAACCAATAAAAATACAATTGATATGCTATATTATACAAAAGAGTGATAAGGAAATAGATTTATGTCTGTTAACAGTGTGAAACTGTGAAATAACAAATAATAAAATAAAATGGTAATAGACAAAAGTTTAGACTGAAGTCTTGTGAAATTAAGATCAGAAGAGAGCAAGAATTTACATCTTTGTGAGTTAAAGGGATAATATGAGTGTTTCTTTCACTCAACTTTGTCTCAGTTGTTTCTTACTGGAGGCTGTTTAATCTCACACAGAGACACGGAACTACTACCAGAATAAAAAAAACCAAATCCAGCATAGAGGGGTTCAGTGAATGTGGTGTTGAATGTGTGTAAGTGTGTAAGTGTGTGTGTGTTAGAGACACTGTAGAAGGACAGAGTGCCAGCCGGCCAGTCCAGATACACTCCTACTCTCTTAGACTGATGTGAAGAGACAAATGTGTTACTGTCAATATTACTGTGATGGACAATGAATACTTCAGGAGTACAGTTCAGACTCCAGGACTTTTCATTGCGTATAAACCTAAAATAGCCATTCCCTTTCTTGCTAATTTCTTTATATATCATTGACATATAAACCCCCCCGCCACTCCATTCAGCTTCCCAGTAACAGCGTCCAGTCAGACTCTCTCTACACAGAACCTGAAGACAGTCATCAAATCTCTCTGGATGATCAGGATACGGCTGCTTCTCTCTCTCACATGTCACTTTTCTATTCCTCTCAGACAGAGCAAGAAGAGTGTTTGCTGTGTTTAAATCAAGTGTGAGAACACATGCATCTGAACACAAAAAGAGAGATTGTAAAAGTCCACTTAATACAAAACATTTAATAACGTGTTTTAAAAATTATTTAATTAAAGCTAATGTTTCAAAAGGTTTCTGTCAGGGTTCAGTTGTAGTGGTACAGTAGGTGTAGGGTTGGGGTATAGCAATATATTATAGTTAAATATCAATATGATAAAAAATTGTATATGCATGACCTACATTTCCGTAGTCCTTTTGTAATCCTGATCTCTCCTCCATGATCCACACTAAAACAAAAATAAACATCAGTCAGAACACACTTAGGGCTCTATCATACACTCGGAGCAATGCGGTGCAAGGCATGGGGCAAAGTTTTTTTCTAGTTTCAACCTGACGCAGTTCTCATTTTCCCATCCTGCGGCTCATTGTTTAAATAGCAAATGCATTTGTGCCCATTTGTGCGCTCAATTTGTGTGCTAATCTAAAAAAGAGGTGTGTTCATGCACATTGTTGGTGTGTTGCTATTTTGAGAAAATGAAAATAGACTTCCCCATAGACCAACTCAAACCTGTTCTAAAGTCTAAAATCAAAGGTGCAATTTTTTTATTATTTAAAGAGCATGATAGTAGAAAATGCACCTCTGGCTGGGTCCACAACATGCATTCATTTTGCTTATTACACAAAGCGTAGCAGCACAGAAATATTTTTAAATATAAACAATAGAATATTAAAATTGTGTGGGCTACATGAATATACAAATTACATGTCATAATAAAGGATAGTCATCACATGTATCAGAATTAGGCTACTTATTTGCTCGCAAAAGTGGATTCGGATGCCCCCTAAGTGCACATGCACTAAATTGTTAAAATAGGACCATTCAACTGCTTTCTTAAAAACAAAACGCACAAATTCAATAAAAAATTCACTTTATCTCATGCTTTCGTCTGCAGAGATCCAGAATAAAAAACATTTAGGAGCCATTTATTTTAGATAAGCAGCCTAATACTCTAGATCCCCCTTCCTCAAATCTTACCCTGGAGGTCCAATGCACTGCAGAGTTTAGCTCCAACCCTGATTAAAGTCACCTGTCTGCAATTTTCGAATGATCCCAAAGACATTGATTGACACTGATTAGCATGCTCAGGTGTGTTTGATTAGGGTTAGCGCTAAACTCTGCAGGAAAGTGGATCTCAAGGTCCAGATTTGAGGATCCCTGCTCTAGATGGCAGTTCAGAAATGCTGTTGTTCATGCTCATATTTTTCTTATCTAGTGGTTGAGGATAAACATGGAGATACAATAAGCTTTTCATTTGACTCTTTGTAAATGCTAGAAGATCTGTTTTGTCTCTCAAATGCTACTGTTATGGGTTGCAAGCAGCTGTTGATCATCTTAAGTGTATATATGTGCTGCATGCAGGGATTGATTTATATACGAGTCATCGTTGACTTTAAAGCACACACATGAAAGGATGATTGTCATTGCCAAACATACTTGAGTTTCTCCAGTCTGTAGTTTGGATCAGAAAGCAGCTTGACTAATGATTGTCCTGGGTGATTGTAGCTCAGATCCAGCTCTCTCAGGTGTGAGGGGTTTGAACTCAGAGCTGAAGCCAGAAAACAACAGCCTTCCTCTGTCACCATACAGCCAGATAATCTACAAACACATAGACAAACACTCAACATCACATCATCTGGGACCAGAGATCATCTTAAAATTATTCACACAGTAACTCTGCTTTTAATCATATGATCCACAGAAGATCACAGGAAATGAACTGCTCTCAGTAACTGATCTCAGAGGTTTGGATCATATTATGGTTTTTGAGTCACAGATAGTGTCATTGTCCCATCACCAAAATTAAACAAAGACATTAAATATTCAAAATTCTAAAACAATATGAGGGGGGAAAAATCAACTACAGTCTTTTACACCCTTATTAGTAACAATTTCTGTTCATCTCCACTCTTCACAACTTTCGATATTTTCAGAGAAACTAAAAAATAGAAAAAATAAATAAACAAAAGGTGTTATTAATAACAATTCAGAGCAAGTATTCAGACACATGGTCGGAGCAGAGCAGAGGGCATATTAAATTTCATAACCACATGAGCCTTATAAGTTTTTTTTTACCTTAGTATGTTGAGCTGACAGTGTGAATTCTTCAGCCAATAAGAGAGCAGCTTCACTCCTGAATCTTGTAGGTCATTATTACTCAGGTCCAGCTCTCTCAGTGAGTTTGATGATTGTAGAGATGAAGACAAACTTTCACAGCACTGAGCAGTGAGACTACAGCTTGACAGTCTAAACAAAGTACAATTATCCTAATGTATCTTTCCAAAACAAGCAATTCCTGATATTAACTGTTTATTTAATTAGTTCAGAGTGGCTGGCAGGACTGTCAAAACATGTGAAAATGGAATGTAAATTCTTTTTAACCTGACAGTAAAGCACATGGTACAAGATGCTGAAAATGATGCAATGGCCAAGCAAATCAGTCTGCGTCACTTGTACACTGAAAAACAATTAAAAGGTCATGACATATCTATTTTTATCATCTTAAATATGATGATAAATGATAAACATGATTATTTCCAACTTCATTTTGCCATTCCATCATAAATGTGCAGTTTGGGGCTATGTCTTTTTTAGGAATGGTCAGTAAATGTATAAATGATTGGCTAAAGTCATTTAATGTCTCTCCTTGTCACCTCACTGCTCACTGCTACTGAGTGGATTTCAAAATTGAAAGGTAAAGTAGTCATTGTGTTGTTTGTGGAGGCAGCATGGTTTCAACAAAAGCTCTGCGTACCATGAGGATAAAATTTAAGTTTGTTTTTTTTGTAGTGAAATCTTCTCCTATACAGTATGTCACAAGATCAAAGACAATTTGATTCCTCATGTCATGACCCTTTATAATGTTTTGATCCAAGAGTGAAAAAACACTTAAATTTGGCACTATTCATCATATAAAGTGATAGTTTCCATATAGAACAATTGGATTAAACCACTGGCATTTTCCACTATCTTTTGGTCCTTTTTGGAGCTTGAAACTTTTGGACTCCACTGACTGTTAGCCTATTGTATGGCAATTTTTGGGTGAAAAATCACTGATGAAGACTGGTTCACTTTCAGAATAAAAAATTTCCTACAAACCTCAGTATGTTGAGTTGACAGTGTGAACTCTTCAATCCATCAGACAGAACCTCCACACCTGAATCCTGCATGTTGTTGCGACTCAGGTCCAGCTCTCTCAGTGAGGAGCTTGATGATTGCAGAGATGAAGACAAACTTTCACAGCACTGATCAGATAGATTACAGTCAGCAAGTCTATAACACAGAATGAAATATGGTTGATAAAAGAAGACAATGAGTTAAAATAACCTTTTCTGCAACAATATATTGATCACACGACGAATATTATATTATTCACCAGAAGGTGAACTATGAATATTGAATGGAAAAAAGAAGCTAATTAGTCAAATGACATACAGGTTTCTGTGACTCTATTAGCACTGAGAGTGCTGCAGTCAAAATCCCTGAAAACACACATACTGATAAAATATAAATACTGAATGGCATTAATGCATCATTTTACCCATGAAGAAATCTGACATATAGCAGACAATAAATGTAGAACATGTATAACATAGCAGAAAAGTTCTCTCCTCAGTACTTCGATATTTTAATTAGTTAAAAAAAGATGGTTTTAAGAAACTAAAAACATTCTTTATAACAACAAGCTGGAGCAAATAGAAAACCAAAGTCATGCTGGGGTGTGCTGAAATATTACAAACACCCAATAGACCAGGGCCAGGCAGAGGGCAACTTTAATTTCAAAATCAAGTGAACCTTTATCTGTTTTCCTACCTCAGTATGTTTAGTTGACAGTGTGAAGTCTTCAGTCCATTAGAGAGAAGCTTCACTCCTGAATCCTGCAAGTCATTGTGACTCAGATCCAGCTCTCTCAGTGATTTTGATGATTGTAGAGATGAAGACAAACTTTCACAGCACTGAGCAGTGAGATAACAGTCAGCAAGTCTGTAACACAGGATCACATACAGTATTGATCACATTATATTTAACTATAATGCATTACTATTATATTTGCTGCTTTCTTATTTAATTCATACATTTACTGCACTTTTGTATAGAATCAGTTGCTTTGTAATATAAAAGTTTCTGTGACTGTAGATTTCAGCAAACAGTGTCAAATAATGGACTATAACTGATCCTTAGGTTCATAATGACATCAGATCAATTTAAACTGATTGTAACTCACTTTTCATTACATTTCCTGATTAAGATTGGAAAAGTGAGTTATTTTTTTGTGCATAACACAATAAAGTACTTTATGATTCAATTCTTGATCATTCATCTTAACAGTTTAACATTGTCTTTGTCTTTTGCTGAACAGACACTACTCTTGTGTTCTGGATTTCTTCAATTTTATTGATCAGGTTGTTGCCGGGTTTATTTTTTCATTCCTGTTTGATTACATGATTAAACTTACCGGTCTATCATTTTATGTTGAAGTAGTCATACGAGAAATCAGCTGTCTTGGTTTTTAATAAATAGAGACTGTACTTCATAGTGTAAAAAGCATACAAACATACTCATACTTCAGGATTATAAAGGATCTAAAAACAGCTGGATCATTGGTTTATGATGCAAGGATGAATACATTAGCACAAGCCACACCTATTCAGTGTACAAAAACATGTGTCCATCACAGAGAATGAGTAATAAGAAGAAAGTAGTACAGATACTGTTTACTAAACACCAAAAGAAGATTCTATAACTTTTGTTGTTATGTAATAAATCAGATGTGTTAAAGTCCGAACATTGTGCTGTTCCAGACTATGCAGTCACATGTGTCTCTGCATAACGTAATGTTATAAAAACTCTGCACACTGCTAATGACTCTTCTTGTGAGTCTAACATGTTGTCTGGTATGGGTCACTTAGCAATTCTGAACAAAATAAAAAAAAGCTTTGCTCTCTTCAAGCAGATTTTGCTTTCCCTTTAAATTATGCATGCAAAAGACTGTCAAGATTTGATGGAGGGATTACAATTTTAAAGTTTCTCAAAATAGACAGATTCAGTTGTATCTGCAGGTCACATAAATTAATACTCACAGAGCTTTTCTGCAGTTCACCACAGCTGGTATTAGTCTCTTGATACCACACTCTCCTGCCTTGTATTTCCTTGGATCAAATTCATCAACCATCTCCTCTGATATCTGAATAATGTAGGCGATTGTTGAGTAGTGAGATGGTAAGAGAACATTCTCTAAGTGATTCTCTGATTTCACAAACTCCTGAATCTCTCTGTACAGAGTCTGATCCTTCATTTCCAGGAGACAGAGAAATAGATTGATGCACCTCTCATATGTGAGCTGTTCCTGTTTCATATAATCAAAAACATCATCACTCCTGATTGTGTCTTTAATGTACTTTGTGATTCTCTTGATGGTCTCTGAGCTGTTCACTGTGTGTTTCAGTAGATCCTGTAAGAGTCTCTGATTGGACTCCAGTGAGACGCCCAGCAGGAACCGCAGGAAGAGATCAAAGTGTCCATTTTTACTCTGTAAGGATTTTTCAATCGCTGCTTTTAGTAGCTCACACAGACAGTTCTTCTGACTGTACACTTTATATTCTTCATTCAGAAAAAACTTAAGTGATTCCTCATTCTCGACTACATGGCAGTAAAAAACAAAGAATGCTGCTAAAAACTCCTGAAAGCTCAGATGAATGAAGCAGTAGACTTTTCTCTGATTGATCACAGATTCCTCTTTAAAGATCTCAGTGCACATCCCAGAATACACTGAGGCGTCAGTGACATCTATGCCGCTCTCAATCAGGTCCTCCTCATAGAACATCACATTGCCCTTCATCAGCTGATTGAAAGCCAGTTCAGCAAGTTTCACAATCACATCTCTGTTGGACTTCAGGCGTTTCTCTGGATCTCTCTCATCATACTTCTGATTCCTCATGTTGATTTGAGTCAGCAGGAAGTGGATGTACATTTCAGTCAGAGTTTGAGGGATTTCTGCACTCTCATCTCGTTTCAAGAGGTTCTGAAGCACAGTGGATGAGATCCAGCAGAAGACGGGGATGTGACACATGATGTGGAGGCTTCTTGATCTTCTGATGTGTGAGATGATTTTGCTGGCTTCATGCTCATCACTGATTCTCTTCCTGAAATATTCCTCCTTCTGAGACTCATTGAATCCCTGAATTTCTGTTACACGGTTGATGTATTTTGAGGGGATCTGATTGGCTGCTGCTGGTCTGGAGGTGATCCAGATGAGAGCAGAGGGAAGCAGGTCTCCTCTGATGAGGTTTGACATCAACACACCCACAGATGAAGACTCATTCACATCAAGAACTTTCTCCTCATCTGAAAATATCAGTGGAATTCTGCTTTCATCCAGACCATCAAAGATGAACACAACTTTACACTCCTCATAAATCTGTGTGTCCAGTTCTTGAAGTTCAGGATGAAAGTCCAGCAGAAGTCTGTGAAGACTGTACTGGTGATCTTTAATCAAGTTCAGCTCTCGAAATGGAAGCACAATCATGAAATCTACATCCTGATTGGCATTTCCCTCGCTCCAGTCCAGAATGAACTTCTGCACTGAGACAGTTTTTCCAATTCCAGCGATGCCTTTGGTAAGGACTGTCCTGATTTTGTCTTTCTCCTCACATTTTGGTTCATATAAGGGTTTAAAGATGTCATTACAGTAGATTGGAGTGTCTTGTTTTCTGGATGTTTTCTCCATCTGTAAAACCTCATGTTCTTCATTCACCCTTTCACTCTCTCCCTCTATGATGTAGAGCTGTGTGTAGATCCTGTTCAGGAGGGTTTGATTCCCTTGTCGTATGATTCCGTCAAATAAGCTCTCATACTTGTTCTTCATGCTGGTTTTGTGTTGGTGTTTAACTCTCTCCAAGGCTGTTTCTGTGTTATCCAGCCCCATGAGGGTCAGACAATAGGAGACAAAGTGATCCAGGTAGAACATCACTGATCTGATCACAGAATGTCTTTCTACTCTACAGAAATAAAAAAAGAAAAAATATTTAAACAGAAAAAATCATTTAAATATTGCAGCACAACAAACTTTGTGCTCGCATTCACACAGAAGTGCCACTTCTGGGCAGGCAGCATCACAACAACTGTCTAGAATGAACAGCTGTCAAATTAAACAAAATATAAATAAATAAATTAACATTTGAATTTAAACTAAAGTATTTATATTTAAAGTTAAGATGTGTAGCAAGTACTGATTTCACTTAACATACTGTTTACAAAAATATGAAAAGAAAAACACTTACGATTTTACACTTATGTCTACATTGTTTCTTAAATGGGGACAGGGCCTACTTCATGATATTTTAAGGGCTCCACAAGATGGCTTAAAGTTTTCAAATAAAACAAGCTTTAAAATAAGCCAATACAGGTAAAAATAAAGCTGTAAAGCGTCATCATATTTCTTATTTTATTACCTTTAAGAATCATTGTTTTAAATTATGAATCATGGTTACTAAAGTCTTGTAAAACTTGGATATATGAGAAATGTTAAAGTCTAAAGAAAATTATGGAAATATCAAAAAAAATAAAAAATAAATAAATCATGAACATTTTTGTAATCAATATACATTTTCCTAGTTATGTCCCATTCTAAAATATTGTATAAGGTAAAATTGCATTTCCTCGTGAAAATCACTTGAAAATCAGGTTCATTAACTCACTCAAACATATTCTATATCCATATGAAATTATATAGTAATATCACAACTTGCATCAGCACAAAATCTCAAAAATGTACAAGTAAACTTAAACTAAGCTAAAGACCAATCAGAATGTTAGTCCTGTTGTGAATGTGCTCTTCCCAAAACAATTCAAAACACCATATTACAATTATGCACGTAATGTAATGTAATTAATTACAGGTTCTAAGTGGATGTGAATGTTTTTTACAAGTAGAAAAAAGGTCATTCTGACACCATGACTGATAATATTTTCCTACCCGCTGTAGCTGAATAATGCATTGCAGATGTCTCAGGGAGAGATAGAGCCTGTCCTCCAACAAGAAATGGCCAAATAGATTGTTTGTGCAAGCACCTTATTACGACCTATATTTACGTTTAAAAGTTAAGCGGCCTCTAGTGGGCGTAAAAATAATGACAGTATCGCATTGCGTCTGTCGTCATGAAATGACGTATTACGTCATTACCAATCAAAACGCATGTTTATTTAAATGCAACGTGTGGACTTTTTACACCGATCTCACAGTATTTCGTACATATTTTACTAGGTGGCTTATTCGTTCGAATGACCATACCACACCCCACCCTTAATCATGCTTAATTATGATTTATTGAGCATATACATTTTACATGCACGTCCGTTCTCTGGGTTCAAACCCATGATAGTATGATTACATATCAAGGTATAAAGCAATAATCTACCAACTGAGTTACACAAACCGCAAATCAGAGTGCAAATAAAACAGTACAAAAGATTAATATGAAAAAGACCTTTTGCTGATAGGGGTGCAATTGTAGTATACGCTCTGATGGGTCGTATTTCAGGGATTTGGACAAATGACCTATACGAGCGTATTGGTTGGAGGACAGGTTGGAGCGATAATATGGATGAACATAATTAATACATAATGCATACACAGGACATATTCCCACTGGTTAGCATTCTTGTTTATCATGTTTGTACTCACTCAGGGTCAGAGGTCACTGCTCCATCACTGAGATGAGGGGGTTTTCTCATCGATCTGTCACTCTTTATAGACACACAGCTGGGTTCTGGAGATTCTGCTTTATATGTGTGAAGATCCTCCTCCTCCTCTCTCTTTTCACAGAGACTCATTTTATAGTCAGAGCTGTGGATAACCAAGAAGGAATAGAAGAGGAATAATCAAAAAGGGAAAGACTTAAAAATGATCAAGCTATCAATGTTCAGGACTTTCTTAGTTGAGACACAACACTCATCTGTACAGGCAGGAATACACTGAATATAATCATTGCTATATCTGTGTCTTTAAGTGTAGTGTGAAGTTCCTTTACCAGTACATCACTTCTCATACATTCAGTTGGTGAAAACAAGTGCCAACCAATAGGTATGTATAATGATGAACCACTGAAACTGGTGAAACAGCAATTAACACTAAATAAAAATAAACTTTTTATGATTCCACTATTTTAAAGATAGTATAAGACACCCTGGCATGGCATTCCTCAGCTTTCTGAAAATATTTTGATAAAATCTAATTAAACATTTCAAAACAGTAGTTATAACATGTTTGTACTCACAAATTATCAATAAAGCTGCTACCATTCTGACTTGGACATTAAATTAGTTTAATCATTCACCATATACAGTATAAATAAACGTAGATTAAATGTAGACGTCTTTGAACATGAAACTAGATCTTCCTGGATACATTATCACAGTATAGTTCTGTTCGATTATATTTCTGTATTGCTACAAAAGACAGTTTTACTAAAAATAAAGTATCTGAAGATGCACCGACATTCTAGTAGTTCTTAAAAATACATATCACCAAGCAAATATGGATTTAAAAGTGCATGAATATGAATCAAAAAATATTTTCTTTCAAACCTACCTCTCTCCCAACAGCAATTAACTGAACATCAGACTCAAACTTATTAAAACCATTGTGTTAGTCTCTAGACAGCAGCATTTCATCTGATTCACAAACACATTTCTTACATGATGTTTCACTTTCTTGTTCACAAAATGGACTTTAAACAGTTTCATCCTTTTATAAGCAGTTTAGTTAAAATGTAACCATAAGAAACACAGGAGTGTCAAGCCACTGTTGGGCCATTTATTACACACCCAAGAATAAGCGATTATTAAATATTTGAGTAAACAAATAATCATGAGCTAACAAATTATTACTTATTTGTTCAAACTCTCAGATGCTCATCAGATATATATATATATATATATATATATCAAAATGAATGAAGAGTACCATAAAATAAACAATACATACTTCACTTTCACACTACTTTATTGTACTTTCACCTGTTTTATTGTCCATTATCATGAAATGTGTAAGAACATGAAAGCACCGACAGTCTTTTTTGATCATGTCAGCAAATATCTAATGACTGAATTTGTATTTGGACATAATTTATTAGGTACAATCAAATTTTTGGACTAATGGATCAATACAGACAAATATTAAAGAGAGAACTACTGTATTGTGATCAGTGGTTATATTAGTACATTATGATTTTTTTTAATTTGTGTATTGTGTTATATAATTGTAATTGTAGTATATATTTTCTCTGTATTGATACAATGATTAAATTTACAGATAATGGTGCTCAGTACTACAGTTCATGAACTATAATCAAGCAATGAATACATTTAAAATTGTGTGGATATTGAAAGGTGTCAGTTACATTGCAATAAGGGGTGACAGAATGTACTGCACTGGATTCCCTCATTTGAGCTTAAAAAATATCAACCTGTATCTAATTAATACCACCTATTATATTTTAAAACCACAACACTGCTAGATGCTTGATTTTCAAATATTCATAATAAGTATTTGAGTTTTTTGTTTGTATCTAACACTGTTGATCCATATTCACTGATAAACATGAGATCAAAAGAAAAATATTATGACAGCCACCATATCTACAAACAAGATGAAATATGGTTCAATATAGAAAAGACGGTATAGGTAAAAATATTGTATTTTATGTTCTGCACATGGTATTTATCATATTTTGATTAATTTTATGTTCTTTATCATGAGGTGAACAATGCATTTTGACTGAATATCAGTTGTAATACAGTAGAGTCAACATCCTGCTTACCACCAAGTGTACCTCCACCGCCAGGTTTTGGCGGTAAATACAAACCAATCAGATGTGAAACTATTTCATGAAATCAACAACAGGTGACACAAAGGACTACAATCAGGTATCTCATTTATCAAGAGAAAAAGTTTTCTTTTAAATTCTAAAAAAAGTTAAATAGATAAAACCTTATTTATTCAAATATACTGTAACAGAAGAAAAGGACATTTCATTGTTCTATGATTCATAGTTACAAATTATTGTAATGCAATTATTATTAGCGCCCAAGCTCCTTGGGAGAGCACGTCCCTATTGTTTTTCTAAGGACATTTTTAAAGACTATCCAGGGCATTTTGGGCACCTTAACATGCTTAATAACTCTTGAGTATTGGCACACACGTAGAAATTCAGAGCAGAGCAGAGGCTAAAACTTAAATACTAGGGGTGCTCAGAATTATCGGCTACCGATCGTTAGCGGCCAATAATCACTTTGGGAAGTTTAATCAGTGGTCTCTATAAAGGGTATCTCATAAACTGATCTCAAGCTGATGCAGCGGCACGGTCTCAATCTCTGTCCAGCGTAGGTAAAATGATTTTAATGCTGAAAGTGAGGTACCATTCATATTTCTTCATTAAATAACTAACAAAGTCATTTGAAAACTTTCTGTGAGACATAATTCATGAACGGTGTGAATCACTACAAACTCTCTTTTTCCACTCTCAAGATGTGCAAATGGCTTCAAATCAGCACATCACGTCTGCACTATAAAGTGTAAAACCAAAGTGTAAAAACAAAAAATGCACTGTATGTTCAAACATTTAGGTGGGATAATTATATATTTTTTAAACTTGCCATCAGATACAGGCAGAGGATCAAAGTTTTTTTTTTTAAATATATATATAATTTTTTCAGCTAGAAGCCTTGGAGTTATGATTGATGATCAGCGGACTTTCTCAGACCACATTGCTAAAACTGTCCGATCCTGCAGATTTGCTTTATTCAACATCAAGAAGATCAAGCCCTTTCTTTCGGATCGTGCTGCACATCTCCTTGTTCAAGCTCTTGTTTTGTCCAGGCTGGACTATTGCAATGCTCTCTTGGAAGGTCTTCCAGACAATTCTATCAAACCTTTACAATTAATTCAGAACGCGGCAGCAAGATTCATTTTTAATGAGCCAAAAAGAATACACGTCACACCTCTGTTTATCAATTTGCACTGGCTTCCAATAGCTGCTCGCATAAAATTCAAGGCATTGATGTTTGCCTACAAAACTACCACTGGCTCTGCACCCATTTACCTAAATTTGTTACTTCAGACTTATGTGCCTCTAGAAGCTTGTGTTCTGCAAGTGAACGTCGCTTGATTGTGCCATCCCAAAGAAGCACAAAGTCACTTTTACAGACTTTTAAATTAAATGTTCCTCCTGGTGGAATGACCTTTCCAACTCAATCCGAGCAGCTGAGTCCTTAGCCATCTTCAAGAATCGGCTTAAAACATATCTCTTCCATCTTTATTTGACCCTCTAACTTTAACACTCACTATTCTAATTCTATTCTTTAAAAAAATAAAAAATCTAACTACCTTTCTAATCTTTTTTGTATTCTATTTTCTTTTCATTTATTGTGCAATTGTGTGTGTATGTGTAAAGACCTCTAACTAGCTTGCTCTATTCTTTTTTTAATTCTATCTTTTTTCTTTTTATTTATTATATTATTTAAAAGCCAATGCTACCTGTACTGTGTTAACCTAACTGAGACTTGTTATAGCACTTATATATCATTGCTCTTTTGTTGTTTTTGATTGCTTCCACTGTCCTCATCTGTAAGTCACTTTGGATAAAAAAATCTGCTAAATGAACAAATGCAATATATAATTATCCTATAAATACTTATAAATAATTAAAATTATTTTTTTTAAATGTGTCGTCATTAAAGATATTATAATTTTTCAATAAAGACCCTGTCATGTATTGTTTTCATATGAATATAATTAACTAATGTACAAGACCTCAAACATGTAAATATTCATACAGACACATACTGAACACTACATATACCTCATGAAATGAAACTATTTTACAGAGGGATTTATGGACTTCATTCTCAGATGGTGTGATTTCTTTAAAAAAAATCAGTTGTCCCTTTTGACACCAGTGTGTACTGATTTGATCTGTTTCATCCAGCTCTGTCTGGTTTGTCCTCTTTTATTTACCCCCTTAAAGGGTTAGTTCACCAAATAATCAAAATTATGTCATTAATAACTCACCCTCATGTCATTCCAAACCCGTGAGACCTCTGTTTATCTTCTGAACACAGTTTAAGATATTTTAGATTTTTAGGCCAATAGGTGAAATTTTCACATTAACTGCACACAATACAACATGAATTTACTCATTTTTACTTGATTCTTAAAATATTATGACGATAATCTTCTTCTTATTATTTTTTGTTATTTTTTTTATTTTTTTTACGTGGAACAAAAATGCTGCCATTGGCTGCTGAATGCAAATACAATTTTGGCACAATGGCCCAAAAAGCAAACAAACAAAAAAGTTAAAAATAGTGAAGGTAAATATTTAAATTATTTGTTAATAAACTAATGTTTTCTGAGTCAATGTTGCAAAAATGAATTTGATGAACCTAACTCGCCATCTCCTCATTGGACATGTCTTTAGAGAGAAAAGCATCTCATTAACTACATAATTAAAGAGTTTTTGAATTATTTTGTTTTAAAATAGTAATTTAAAGCATTCTATAGATATTTATCATGTCAATGTCAATGAATCTCCAAGTAGACCCTTTCCAGTACTGAATGATTCTCTTACCTAATATGAGCAAAAATGTTGTCGTATTTATTAAGTTTCATCTGTTATTAAAATCTGCATCTTGGTCATACTTAAAAAAAAAAAAAAAAAAAATAGAGCAAACTCAAACTCAACTATTTTAAATAGCTGTGTAATGGGAAAGAGAGAAAAAAACACGGTATCCAGTCAGACTTGGGTCCGAGAAATTTCATAAGCTGTTGGACCAGGGCCGGGCCAATGCATGGCTCTATTCGTCCCCTCGTTTCAATTTAAACTTCCCCTCAGCTCGGTGGACCCCCAAACTGTCCGGGCCCATATGCACCTCCATACCCTGATGCTACGCCACTGACTGGAGTGTTGTTTTATGGCTGTTTTCTCCATCTGTAAAACCTCATGTTCTTCATTCACTCCTCCACTCTCTCCCTCTATGAGGTAGAGCTGTGTGTAGATCCTGTTCAGGAGGGTTGTTCTTCATGGTGGTTCTGTGCGTTTCTTGACTCTATGCCTGATGAGGGTCTGACAGTCAGGGTCAGTGCATGTTACACGACCGTCACTAGTGGGGTGAAAGGTGGTGACGACTAGGGGCCCACGGCGATCTGAATTAAAAGCATGAAAGAGATCTTGCGCTGCTCCTCAGGGAGAGATATACGCTCAGAGATGGAACAGAACATGGACATGTAAAGCCATCTTTTAGCTCAAGGTGCATGACTAAACGGTCAGATACATGCAAAAATGTGTCAACAAGCTGCGTTTGTTGATTATTCATGTGTACATTTATTGGTCATGTAATAAATGAACATAAAAAGTTGAAAAAAGAAAATATGCGTGTAATGGTCATTTGGATCTTAAAGTGACAGCTATTTTCCTGCTGCGACTGTGCTTATTAATCAAACAACAAAAGACAAAATCACACCCTGCTCTTGAGTGACGGATTTTTGTAGCAAAGAAACAAAAAAAGTTTCATTCTAACAATGAAGCCTGCTGTTTTATTTTACTTTTTTACTTTTATTTTACTTTATATTTTTCTGTAGTAGGCTGTAAACTCTTTGATAATTGCATAAAAAAAAAAAACATTACAGCACAATTTGTTTCATTTGTATCTTTTTATTCTATTGTATTTGTCCTTTGCTTTTTTATTACTGACAGTTTAATTATTTTCAATAATTTTGACGACTGTTTGTTTGTTTGTTTGAAATTCAGCTTGTCTCTATAATGTAGATGTAGCAACCTTATTTACAGAAAATACATATTTGATATGCATGACTTTCTTTAAATAAATCACTCATATAAAGTTCTGCTCATATGCCCCCCCCCCCCCATAATCATGTCAAATAATTGTGATTACAATATTGACCAAAAGAATTGTGATTATGATTTTTGCCATAATCGAGCAACTCCACATGATGGGCCACGTGTTATTAAGCCTTGCCAATTGAAACATTCAAAAGAGTTTCAAGCATTCAAACACAAGACACTAAAAAAGGTAACTGAGTAGAGAACCATGTTTCATGGATAGCAACACTTTGCGTCCTCCACTTCTTATAACTTTCTGGGACTGTCAGTCCAACTGCCAGTTCTTTCAAGGTAGTCTGTCAAGACCTGTCTCCACTAGAATACAAGTCTGTTCTTTGCATTCTTGGAATTGAGAAACAGCCAGACACTAGGTCAAAGGAACAAAACTAAACAGGAGAACAGAAAATGAAAGAAACACAAAAGTCCACAATCATGACACTTTGGTATTGAAACTTTATTGAAATGTTCACCTTACTTTCATAAAGATATTTCATCTAAACTATGTTCAAATAACTGAATTTGTCAAAATGAATATGCTTAATATTCTAAATAAATCCAACTTAACTGAGTCACTTCTAAATGATGCATTTTTGAGAAAAATTAATCTGTTAAAGGCATTAAGAGTGTGGCATTATACCACATAAATCACACCAATTTTATGCTAAAAAACCCCTACACATTCACTTTAGTGTATAATATAAATGTTAAAGTATATAAAACACATATAGAAAGAAAGCATTTCTTTAAGTCAGGAGTGTGTGTGATGTCTCTGTTGTTGCTCATAGGTTTTTAAATTTGACACAGAGACACTGAGGAGTTATATTCATTAGCCATAAAACCGAATCCAGCATAGAGGGGTTCAGTGAATGTGCTGTTGAATGTGTGTAAGTGTTTGAGTTTGTGTGTATCTGAGACGGTGTAGAAGGACAGACGCCCGGCCGCCCAGTCCAGATACACTCCTATTCTCTTATAGGAGTGTGAAGGGACATGTATGGGAGTATCCATATGAATGTGACATATAGAGATCGTGTTCTTAGAACAGATCAAACACCAAGAGTGTTTATTGCGTCCAAACCAACCGTCAGGACTCTGTCCTTTTCTGCAGATTCGATTATATGTCACTGGTATAACAGCACCAATTCCTCTCCATTCAACCTCCCAGTAACAGCATTTAGACAGACTCTCTCTGACCAGAACCTGATAATCATATTCAAATCTCTCTGGAAGATCAGGATATGACTGACGCTCATTCACAAATGTCACCGTTCTGTTCGCTTCAGACAGAATAAGGAAAGGGCTTGCTGTGTTTGGATCAAGTGTGAGACCACAAGCATCTGAACACAAGAAGAGAAAAGATTTACAACATAACAGAATAACAACAACAGCAACAACAGGTGTGTTTGAGTTTGTGTGTGTGTGTTTGTATGTGTAGACATACATTTGTGGAGTCCTGCTGCAATCCTGAACTCTCCTCCATGATCCAAACTATAAGACACACATACACACACACACACAGTGATACACTGATACAATCAGTTAATGCACGCACACGCACATGCACGCACACTCACAGGCACACACACACACACACACACAGCAGAGTGACTTTTCCTGCTGAACATACTTGAGTTTCTCCAGTCTGTAGTCTGGATCAGAGAGCAGCTTGACTAATGATTGTCCTGGGTGATTGTAGCTCAGATCCAGCTCTCTCAGGTGTGAGGGGTTTGAAGTCAGAGCTGAAGCCAGAAAACTACAGCCTTCCTCTGTCACCATACAGCCAGATAATCTACAAACACACACAATAACAGTCCACATGACCTGTACTGTTTGGTTGCAGATGAAGGTTCACTTTCTCAAATACATAAGACACCTAAAGAGGTGAAGTAGGGACCTGAAATAGATGTGTCAGATAATGGAGACATCCAAAATATATCCTGTGGGGGTGCCTCCATGAACTGGGTTGGTAAACACTGCACTAGCACATGGACACACAATTCCTATATCAACACTACTGTACTAACAGTAATCAATAACATGGTGATTAGAACTTGTGGCATTTGGCTTTTATTTTATTTGATTGTTGTTTATAACCACAGTTGCATGCAGATTGTTTACTGTGGAGATATTTTACTTCATTCACTGCATACTGCATCTTGATAGAGGTGTCTGTAACTGATGATCTAGCATTAGTATCCATACCAAATATAAAACAGATACTCCTACATATTGCATTTACGTACAGAAATATTATATATATATATATATATATATAGTCACAGTTTTACGCTGCCTGAAGGAATACGGAGTCGAGGATAAACGGAATAAGGCTTTTAATATATCCAACACAGGGGATATCCAACATGGAGCACAGAGGTAGACACACGTAAGTAGCAAGTGAAGTCACAAGTGAGGAGACCCGACAAAACAGAACTGAAAGAACAAGGCTTAAGTACAAAGGATAATGGGGAAACACAGGTGGATGGAATAACTAAATTAACAGGGACATGAGGAAGAGAATAGACACACCTGGGAACTAATCAAACCAAAACACGGAAAGACAGAAACTGGGTCACAGGCAAAAACACACTAAATGAGTCCAGGTGCGACAGTACTCCCCCCTCCCGGTAGGTGCGTCCTCGCACCGTAGAAACAACAGAGGGAGGCGTGGGTGGGAACTTGGGAGGAGGTTCCGGTGGAGGACGGACTCCCAGGAGGGGGCCAGCAGACAGGGACCACAGAAGGAGGAGCCAGGGAGGAGACGACGGAGGGAGGAGCCAGGAAGGAGACAGGAGCAGGAGGAGCCAGATGGTCCACCAGAGACCAGCCAGGACGGAGATCCAAGGTGGAGTCGACGGCGGGAGGAGCCATGGTGAAGGAAGGGTCGACGACACCAGGGGGCCGACAGGCGGAGACTGCACCGGTGGGTGAGGAGCCCAAGATGGAGCAGCACAGCCGCAGAGCCAGGGGGACGTCGAGGTTCCGGAGGGCCTAGGTGGAGCAGAAGGCTCAGGCGACCAAGGCGGAGGCGGGGTCCTGGCAGACCGCTGTGGAGCCGGAGCGACCGAGGATGGAGGTGGAACCGGAGGGAAGGAGGAGCCTGACAGAGCCGGAGGGATGGAGTGACGAGGTGGAACCAGAGGAGTGGAGTCCCGAGGCGGCGGATGGTCGACGACTGACCAAGCTGGAGCCGGAGGGACGAGGGAGCCCGGTGGAGCAGGTGGGATGACAGGCCACGGTGGAGACGAGGGAGCTAAGAGCCAAGGCGGAGCCGCTGGGTCGAAGGACCGAGGAGGAGTCCAGGACTCGGAGGCTGGAGGCGGAGACAGGGCCTTAACGCGCCAAGGCGGAGCTGGAGACTGGCAGTCCAGCGGCGAACCATCGCGCCCCGATGGCGCGGACTGAGGGTGAGCTGCGGGACTGACTGGCACCAGCAGGGATGGCGAGGAACTGGCTGGTCTAGGAGGAGGACAGAGAGGAAGGATGGGAGGAAGGACAGGAGGATCAGGACTGGACGGAACCAGCGAAAGAGGAGTAGAGGGACCAGCAGGTTTGGGAGGAGGCGGGAGAGGGAGGCTGGGAGGGAATACAGGAGACACAGAAGATTCAGGGCTGGGCGGAACCAGTGGTGAAACAGAAAAATCATGGCTGGGCGGAACCAGCGGAGACACAGAAGATTCAGAGCTGGGCGGAACCAGCGGAGACACAGAAGATTCAGAGCTGGGCGGAACCAACGGAGACACAGAAGATTCAGAGCTGGGCGGAACCAGCGGAGACACAGAAGATTCAGAGCTGGGCGGAACCAGCGGAGACACAGAAGATTCAGAGCTGGGCGGAACCAGCGGAGACACAGGAAACTCAGGGCTGGGCGGAACCAGCGGAGAAACAGGAAACTCAGGGCTGGGCGGAACCAGCGGAGACACAGGAAACTCAGGGCTGGGCGGAACCAGCGGAGAAACAGAAAATTCAGGGCTGGGCGGAACCAGCGGAGAAACAGAAAACTCAGGGCTGGGCGGAACCAGCGGAGAAACAGAAGATTCAGAGCTGGGCGGAACCAGCGGAGACACAGGAAACTCAGGGCTGGGCGGAACCAGCGGAGAAACAGAAAACTCAGGGCTGGGCAGAACCAGCGGAGAAACAGAAAACTCAGGGCTGGGCGGAACCAGCGGAAATGGAGCAGAGGAAATGACTGGAGGAGGTAGGAGTGGGAGACTGAGAGGGTATACAGGGGAATCAGGGCTGGACGGAACCAGCGGGGAAACAGGAAAATTAGGGATTACCTCCATAGACCAGTCCATCAGATCCAGAACTTGCTCCATATGGCTTTCAGAGACTGCAAACAGCTCACCCTCAGTCGCAGGAGTGTGGGCAGGGCTTTCCTCCACGCCCTCGATCTCCACGAGGACTCCCACGATGCACGGTGTTGCCGGCTCACACACCTGGTCAGTCGCGCTCTCGAGATCCTGTTCCCTGTCAGTGGATGGCTCGGGCTCTGCGGCTGCGGTGGGCTCTGGCTCCGTGCGGCGAGTTGGTGGCTGGCTGGTCTCTGGGTAGGGAGTGGGACTGGCGAGATCCTCTATGGGGCTGACGGTGAAAGAGGAGCCATTTCTCGCCAGAGTCCACTCCACGTATGCGGCGAAATCCTCCCGAGGACCATCTTCGGGCGACAACGCTCTGCACTTGGAGTTCAGGCTGGTGTTGTAGAAGGTGCAGAGCGCGTCGTCCGGGTAGCTGGTGGCATTAGCTAATAGCAGAAACCGTCTGGTGTGGTCCTCGAGAGAGCGTCCTTCCTGCTCCAGCATGAGGAGGAGGAATCCGGGGCTAGAGAGGGGATCCATCAAACACTACAAAACAAAAAGACTGAGAAAAAACTAAAGCAAAACGGAGGGAAAGACGCAGTTTTAAACTTTCTTTTTTAAGGTCGGGTCTTCTGTCACAGTTTTACGCTGCCTGAAGGAATACGGAGTCGAGGATAAACGGAATAAGGCTTTTAATATATCCAACACAGGGGATATCCAACATGGAGCACAGAGGTAGACACACGTAAGTAGCAAGTGAAGTCACAAGTGAGGAGACCCGACAAAACAGAACTGAAAGAACAAGGCTTAAGTACAAAGGATAATGGGGAAACACAGGTGGATGGAATAACTAAATTAACAGGGACATGAGGAAGAGAATAGACACACCTGGGAACTAATCAAACCAAAACACGGAAAGACAGAAACTGGGTCACAGGCAAAAACACACTAAATGAGTCCAGGTGCGACATATATATATATATATATATATATATATATATATACATATATATATATATATATATATATATATATATATATATATATATATATATATATATATATATTAGGGGTGTAACGGTTCACAAAATTCACGGTTCGGTTCGATAAGATACACTGATGTCACGGTTCGGTTCGGTACGTTTTAGATACAGCAAAATGTAAAAACATCTCAACTTTTTAGAATGCCGCAAGCGCACCGCGGGTCATGTGACAAGAACTAACCAATCAGCTTCATCCTTTCCCGTAACAACGTTGAAAGCTCAGCCAAGATGAAGGAACAGCTGATCATAGTTGTATATGGATTGCAATTTTGAAATAGATTTAGTAGCAGAGCTACTGCAAGCGATTTTTAGAGCTGCAAATCCATTTATCCTTTGCTGAAATTTCCGCGTCTCATGGAGAGAGCACGTCATTGTTGCTTAGCAAAGGCAGACGCCTCAGGGGCGCTTCTGCCCGAGCGCTTTGGAAAGGAGGAGAAAGCGGCGCGACTAGCGTTTTCCACGCGTTTTTAGGCACGATATGTGAACGGCCCCTAAGGCGCTCGCTCACTCAGCACGCGCTGAAGGCTCATTGCAAAATGTCTAATGCATTTAACAGACCAGAAATAGAAGATCCTCCAATAACCAACAGGTCTGGTGTTTGGGTGCACTTTGGATTCCCTGTAAGCTATAATGGTGTACCGGTGTCTAAATGCTGCGGGGATAGTTTGTTGCGTGTATGTTTCTCCTTTTTTTCGTCTTTTCCCAGATACTGACACAATAAGGTGATGTCGGCGTAAATTAGTTGACATGTTTCAAGTATTCCCGCTGGTGTTTATTTATTTTTTTTGTATTCCCGCTGGTGTACCCTATTGTCATGTAGCAGATGCGACATAACATTCTTGCCATCACCATTATAGCTTACAGGGAATCCAAAGTGCACCCAAACACCAGACCTGTTGGTTATTGGAGGATCTTCTATTTCTGGTCTCTTAAACGCATTGGCCATTTTGCAACGAGCCTTCAGCGCGTACTGAGTGAGCGAGCGCCTGACTGAGTAGCCTAACATAAACATATAACTATAAGTTGGTGTTTTTTTCTTCTTCGGGAGTGTCGGGGGCGTTGCCTGTTACGTCGTTTGGGTTATTGGGCTACCTTGTTGAACGCATATCATTATATTTCTCTTTTTTTTTCTCAAATATAATTAATTAGTCCAACGAACCGGTCTGCTGTAAAATCTGCATGCAGCACCCAAACAAACATTTTTGCACATGTTTATGGCTACATAATGATTAATAGTTATGCAAACAAATGTCACAAATATATAAAATATCATTTTATAACTACTTTTTCATTCTTGTTCAGTTCTGAATACCATTACATTTAAAATAGTCTAATTGTTTCTGGAGTGAGGGGAACTTAACAGGCTGTTTATATTTACGAGTATCTTAATATAGGCCTTCAATTACAAGGTTAACAGGTGTTTTTAGAGTAAGAGATCAATTTCTCTTTCATGAGATTACTTCCTCTTTTTTTTGGGGGGGGGGGGGTTGTTTCTCGGTGTCTTAAACTCTAGGCGCAAAGCTTCTAAACCTGGGTGATTTTAGCGGCATGATATTTAAATGACGATTGATTTCCGATTCAACCCATCCAAGTGCACACAAGGTTTTGTCTAAGCTTCACGATGTGCTCAACAACAACATTAACCAATATCATTACACTGCTTTTATCATCACAGGGGACTTTAACAAAGCTAACCTCAGGCAGGTCATGCCAGACTTTTATCAACATGTATCCTGTCCAACTGTTCAAGACATTATAGCTGAGCACTGAAAAATCAGAAATCTAAATTTGTTGAGTAAAAGATGACTAATTTAACAAGTATAAATCAGTTTTATAATTTATACAAAAAATCCTCATTTTCCTTAATGTATTAAGAAACAGATTATTTCATTTTGAATGTATTAAATGTTTTGCTTTAATTGTATTTTGTATTTATTTAATTACACTAGTATGTAGGGGTGCTCCGATCACGATCGGCCGATCGTTATGCACATCTCGTCAGTAAAGCCTGTTCTCTAATCAGCGGTAAATTCCATCAGGTGCGTGATTTCACATAGAGCAGCTGTTACTACACAGAACCGTTGTTAATAGAGAAGGTGCGCAAATCCACGTTCATTTTAGGCTTTTATTTGCGCATCTTCTCAGTTAACAACGGCTCTGTGAAGTAACAGCTGCTTTATATGAAATCACGCACCTGATGGAATTTACCGCTGATTAGAGAACCGGCTTTACTGACAAGATGCGCATTAACAATCGGCTGATCGTGATCTGAGCACCCCTACTAGTATGCATGGTCTTTTAGTTTATGTACAGCTGGTAATGCCATTAATGCCATTAAAGTGCCATTAAGAGCTGCTTAACTATGGGCGTGTGGCCCATTTTCCCCGCACAATTGAGATAAAAAACAGGGCCGCAGGTTAAGATTTTTTTGGGCTACTTTTATAATGTGCCATGACCGTCTATCAATAGACAAATAACTAGATAGCTGGCCTTCTGGAATGGCCTTTTGCAAAGTATGTTAATTTACTGTACATGTACTCAATCCTTAGTAGGGGCTCCTTTTGCTTTAAATACTGCCTCAATTCAGCATTGCTTGGAGGTGATTAGTTTATGGCACTGCCGAGATGGTATGGAAGCCCAGGTTTCTTTGACTGTGGCCTTCAGCTCATCTGCATTGTTTGGTTTATTGTTTCTAATTTTTCTCTTGACAGTACCCCATAGATTCTATGGGGTTCAGGTCTAGTGAGTTTGCTGGCCAGTCAAGCACACCAACACCATGGTTATTGAACCAACTTTTGTTGCTTTTGGCAGTGTGGGCAAGAGCCAAATCCTGCTGGATTCTTGTGAAGGGTGTCAATGATTGTCTTCTGGACAACTGTCAGATCAGCAGTCTTCCCCATGATTGTTTAGCATAGTGAACCAAACTGAGAGACCATTTTGAAGGCTTAGGAAACCTTTGCAGGTGTTTTGAGTTGATTAGCTGATTGGCATGTCATTGAATGCGAGCCAAAATCATCACAATTAAAAGAACCAAAGACTTAAACTACTTCAGTCTGTGTGCATTGAACTTATTTAAATTCAATAGTCAAGTTTAACAATTTGAGTTGAATTATTGAAATAAATGACCTTTTACGTGACATTCTAATTTATTGAGATGTCAATCAAATCAATAAACCTAAACCAGCAAAGAAGGCAATATAGCAATGTTCTGACACACCTCTTTATTATACATGCAGCATAGAAGAGAAAATAATAATGATTAAAGAAAATCAGCTAATCAGCTGTGTTTTGATCATCGTACAAAGAAGGAACATTTAAATTCAGCTCATTTGAGTGACAGTATTAAGCCCCTTCCTCTCAAGTTGACATACGGGCAAAGGCAGGAGAAAATACTTTCAGCTGAATAACACCATTCTGAATTAATGTTAAGTTTGATCAGAGTTAATCTTAAACTGTGTTTCTAAATACCTCAGTATGTTGAGTCGACAGTGTGAACTCTTCAGACTATCAGAAAGCAACATCACTCCTGAATCTTGCAGGTCATTGTTACTCAGGTCCAGCTCTTTCAGATAGAAGTTTGATGATTGTAGAGATGAAGACAAAATTTCACAGCTTGTACCAGTCAACATACAACCTGCCAATCTGAACAAAACAATAAAGGGATTATAAAATATGTCAGAACACCCATTAAAACACAATGATCATAATTATTTCTGCCTTAAATCAATCAAATTCTATAATGCTATAATGTTCCAAATCAATGGATACAGAAAACTTCCTCTTATATATTGCATTTATGTTCAGATATGGATTAATGACATTATACATTTTAATGTAGTCTAAAATAAACCTAGGAATCTGATATCTTAGCCATCTCTTACTCAACACATAATTTGATTTCTGATTCTTCCATGCTCAGCTATGGATAATTCTTACTGTCCTGTACATGAAAAACGATTGTACTTATTATACTGGCATCTGTACTGTTTGAATACAGATCAATTATCGAGACATCAGTAGTCATGAAAATCATTAAAAAGTATAATTAAAAGTTAAAATTAACCCTTAACCCTCTGGAGTCTAAGTGTATTTTTGGGGCCTGGAGAAGTTTTGTCATGCCCTGACATTTGTGCTTTTTCAGTTTCTTATAAATATCTAAATGGGTAAAGTCTAATCTCACTGTAATTAGCACAAGCTGGTCTATAATAATAATATGTGAAATGCATGCATGTACATAATTGTATTTTTGAGAAAAAAAAATATTATGCGTTGTTAGTGAAAAACTAAAAATGTTAAATCAATTGAATAAGGCAATAAAACACATACAGAACATTGGTTCCCGGGATTTTTGAGAACTGGAGCTTGTAGCCTAGAATTTTTCTTTCTAAATTATGTGAAAATCATCTTGTTTACTCACTTACAGAAAACAATATATTGATTAAAGTTTTCTAAGACACTTTTTATATATTTCGGACATCTCCGAAATGTGGATAATCTCTGCTTTACATCACTTTTTTAAAGCATTCAGATTGGATTAGCGGTTCAAAAGTTATTAAACATTAAAAAAACAACAGTTATTTTTTAGCCGTGAGCGGCTGTCTTGGTCTTTGAGGGTTAAAAGACTGAAGCAAAAAAAGAACAACTGATTTCTGCTGAGGCATTGCAAGCAGCCAAGAACTAACATGATAAATTTCATCAGAGTAAATCTCAAACTTTTCTAAATACCTCAGTATGTTGAGTCGACAGTGTGAACTCTTCAGACTATCAGAGAGCAACATCACTCCTGAATCTTTCAAGTCATTGTTACTCAGGTCCAGCTCTTTCAAATTGTAGTTTGATGATTGTAGAAATGAAGAAAAACTTTCACAGCTTGTACCAGTCAACATACAACCTGCCAATCTGAACAAAACAAAGGGATTTAGTAAATAAAATCTGTCAGAACACCCATTAAAAGACAATGATCCTAATTATTTCTGCCTTAAACCAGTGCTTTAAGTGGGCCGGTACGCACCGGTACTCAGTACCGCCACTTCCAAATATAGCTCTTGAGCGTACCGCCACCTCTCCATGCGCCCAGAACGTGCTTTTAGCGTACCGGTACGCTCATTTGGACATCTGTTTTAATAGAGGTTTTAATCTTTTACCTACACTGCCGGTTTTCAGAGCGCCCTTCACAATGCAAGCTTTCTAATTCATCCCATCGAGAGCAGAAACTACATTACCCATTCACCCTTAAGTTATACAAGTGAATAGCGTATGTGTCGCTTTTCCCACTGTTAAGTGTCAACAACTCAACGTGGCCGGAGAAGGTGTGTGAAACTCGTTATGAGTGTACACTCGGTTCGGCTAAAAACCAAATACAGTTAAAAACACTTAATATGTTCTCTTGGCTTCAGACCCTGAATATTGCAAGAACAAGATCAGAATCAGATAATTCACTGACTGACACCTCACCAAGTCTAAATGATATCACTGCAGGTCAGACTCAAGCTAATGAAGTAATGCAGCTCTTTCAGGTAGGGTGACCAGACAGTCCCGAAATCTAAACTGTTGTCCCAACTCCCGAATCTGGCCCTAATTGTCCCGAAAATTATACTAAAGCAAAATATTGAGTATTTATTGTCTGATAAACATTAAAAACTGTCTGCGGAGGTTGAGTCGTCCTGCAGCCCCCGCTGGCTGCTCATTGGCTGCAGCATCTTTTTTTCTAAGTTCTAAAAAAATACCGTAGACGGCAAGGCACAAATTTAGATATTCATTTATCTAATTAATCTATAGCCTATGCACAAAGACAATATGATCTTTTTGTCCCCTTTTTGTTTTAAAGCTTGATGAAGAGAGACATTTGAGTTCATGATTTTAATGTTGCTGTTTCTTATGGCAGACTAAAGAGTAATGACAGACGGTTGATCTTTGAATAAAAATGTGTTTAGTTAAGGTATGAAATTCATTATCCTTTTTTATAGGCTACGAAGTCTAATATCATAAGCCCCCCATCCCGCCACCCAAGACCACAGACACCCCCAACAACCCCCCCCCCCCCCGTTAATAAAATAGGCTATAATTTTACAGCACATTTTAACAGCATCGTGATTATAAATATAACCGTGATCATTTTGGTCACTGTAATCGTGATATTAAATTGTCATACCATTTCATCTCTATTTGCTATGAGAGACTTGAGTCTGTTTCTCAGATGTTGCTGTTATGAGTCACAAGCAGCTGTTGAGTTGACTCAAGATCATCTTCATGTTTTTATTTTTTTATTTTATTGTTTATAACCACAGTTTGCATGTAGAGTGTTCACTGTGGAAATATTTAACTTCATTCACTGCGTACTGCATCTGGATAAAGGTGTCTGTAACTAATGATCTAGCATTAGTATCCATACTAAATATAAAACTTTTACTTAGTGAGATGTGAAAAGCCAATCCAAATCAATCAATACAGAGAACTTCCTCCTACATATTGCTTTTATGTACAGGTATGGATTCATGACATTATACATTTTAATGTAGTCTAAAATAAATGTAGAAATCTGATATCTTAGTCATCTCTTATTCAACACATACTTTGATTTCTGATATATCCATGCTCAGCTATATTGTCTTGTAATTTATGCTGATGAAATAATGCTACTCAAATCATAATTCTTACTGTCCTGTACATGAAAACGATTGTACTAATTATACTGGCATCTGTATTGTTTGAACACAGATAAATTATAGAGGCATCAGTAGTCATAAAAATCATTAAAAAGCGTTATTGATGAAAAGTTAAAATTAAGACTGAAGCAAAAAATAAAAATAAATAAATAAAAAGAAAACTGATTTCTGCCGAGGCATTACAACCACCCAAGAACTAACATGTTAAGCTTGATCAGAGTTAATCTTAAACTGTGTTTCCAAATACCTCATTATGTTGAGTTGACAGTGTTCACTCTTCAGACTATCAGAGAGCAACATCACTCCTGAATCTTTCAGGTCATTGTTACTCAGGTCCAGCTCTTTCAGATGGGAGTTTGATGATTGTAGAGATGAAGACAAACTTTCACAGCTTGTATGAGTCAACATACAACCTGCCAATCTAAACAAAACAAAGGGATTTTCAGAACACCCGTTAAAAAGACAATGACCATGATTATTTTTCTGACACAAATCCTAGCCACACAAACAGTTTCCCTCAGCTCACATACAGCATTGAATAGCCACTTTTCCACTGTTGGGCCAGTGCGAGCCAGGGTCTTCAAATGTGTTATGTTGGCAGCCCCAAACTTAACAGTATGAAGTATTCTACTCCAGTATTGATATTTGGTTCTTTTTTTTTTTTTACAATAGAAACTGTTACAGTGGCAGTAATATATTAATTTGTTTTAATATTTAACTTTAATACTTTAATATTTGAAATTTATATTAATCTAGTTGTTTTTGCTATGGTATTTTTTTTAAAGCACAGGCAAAATTCCTCTTATAGTGTTTTGTAGGCTGCTGGTTTTTGCTCATGTTATCCAGCTGCAACAGAATGCTTTGTAAAAAAATACAGAATACATGTGTGACATCTAAATGTTTGACTTAATTAAAAAAATATTGGATTTTTTATCTCATTGGAATAGAAACTAGGAATCAATAAGAATCGGAATCGATAAAATTCAAACGATACCCAACCCTAGTAAGATTTTGGCAAGGTACCAACTCACACTGTACGAGTAGATCGCATGCGATGTAAATCCAAAGCTCCCGATTTTTATGCGCTTACTGTGTGGTCCGATCGTCGAGTTGCGATTTGACTGCTCACACTATACGTGAGGAATCAACTGAATTAACATGTAGGATCCCTCAGAACCCGAATGTTTGTGGCGGTTTCTGAATAAACATGCTTTCCCGGGATAAACGCACTGCTTTGGTGATAAGCGCTATTCTGTGTGCTAAAACGTCAAAAAAAAAAAAAGGCGTAGGTATATCTAGACGCCCAGGTGGTTTGGAGGCTGTGGCAAATATGGTTTATCCATTTTGCAACGTGAACTGGAGGTAAGCAGGCGTTTTTCTTCCCTCTTTTTTTTATTTTTCTTTGCCATAACTCCACAAGTTTTCCCTCCAACACTTCAGTCCACACTACACGGCGTGTCACTATGGTTTCGTTTATGGTTTCGTGCATGCGCATTGAGGGAAATGCGGAAAATCGGTTCGTAGCCCTGCTTCAATAGTGCGATACCTCACGAGAGGCGACCAAAATTTCTGACATGTCAGAAATCTATCCGACCAACCAATTGCCGGTCGGGAGAGTTTAATCGCCTCTCGTTTCCCCTTGTACACTGCACGAACACTGCATGACAAACGACGCACAAAAATGCTGAAAATCGTCCCAACCCGAAAAAGGAAAAAAATATCTCACCTTTAATAGTCAATCATATTTACAGTACAAACGTTGTCAATGAACCATGAGGGGAAAAAAAACAGAAACAAAATAATTGTTTATTAATCGTAATTGAGGTAAAATGTTAAATTAATCAAGGTTTTGATTTTATGCCATAATTGTCCAGCCCTACTCTGAATGCTTCTCATACTCACTCCTCTGCCTCACGCGGTGCGAATCCCGCGTCACGGACACTGGTGTCAAAATATTCACATTCATAACTCAAGTAGAAGTATAGATACTAGGGTTTAAAAAGACTTTTGTAGAAGTTGAAGTATCAACTCAAGCTTTTTACTCAAGTAAAAGTGTAAAAGTACTGGTTCTACTAAAAGTATAAAAGTAAAAGTAATGTAAGGAAAAAAAATTACATTAAGACCAAAAGCTTAGGCCACGCCACTGGGGCCTATTGTGCACTACCCCATCTCCTCAAAAAACATTTTTCTAAAGGCCATAATGACTATAATGTTATATTAAAATGTTCCTGTTGAAAAATTTGGGATGCACTAGGCTACCTGTTTCAGCTGCATATATGCCCATTGAAAATGAACGCACTTTAGTACAATGCAAATGCATTAAAGAACTAGAGATAATGACTAGTTGCCTATAAGTATTGTAATGGTGCAAAAAGTCAAAATTCAGAGGCATGTCATCAATAACCTTTGATAGAATGTAAATGTACATCCAAGCTTAGCTGCAGGAATCTGCGAGGGTAATGGACAAGAACATTGGTGCAGCAGGCTTAGTAACAATTACCCTTGTATGGTTGTCTTTTTACAATAAACATTTGTGCTGTCAAAATGAATGATTAATCCAAGTGATTAATCAAAAAATAAAAATAACTCATAATCCTGATACCTTCTTGATTGATACCTTCCGGTATTTGCTACATACGTCTGGCTATGTCCAGTGTTCGGGGGGTAATGAGTTACAAAGTTGGTATAGCCTACTTATCACAACATTGTCAATCGCAAACGCTAATTTATTCAAATGTCTCGCTACTGAACTACCTACAGTAGACTACAGTTAACTTGCGGAGGAAGAAGAGAAAGCACCCATTCCCTTACTCTAAGGCTAATAAATGTATTTCACAATCTGGGTCATTATTTAATACAAAACCACACATAATGTTTCTACTGTATCTTGGTCAATAAACTTTAATCAGTTCTGTGAATTACTGTATGCTCATTCTTTATAAAGTAGCAACAATGTCAATTTTAAAGTACAGTACTATGCAAAAGTCTTAGGCACATTAGTATCTTCACCCCAAAAAAAGGGTTTTAAGCCAGTTATTTATATCTTTTGCTGTAGTGCGTCAGAAGGAAATATCAGTTTGCCATTCATTTTAATAATAATCTAGTGCGATTTTGAATGCACAAGCGGTCTGACAACAGCAAAATTAATGTTTGGAATTGTAAACTGATATTTTCTACTGACACACTACAGCAAAATATATACCGTATTTTCTGGATTATAAGTCACACTTTTTTTCATAGTTTTGCTGGTCCTGCGACTTATAGTCAGGTGCGACTTATTTATTAAAATTAATTTAACATGAACCGACATAAATGAACCAAGGGAAAACATTACCGCCACGAGAGGGCGCTCTATGCTGCTCAGTGCTCCTGTAGTCTACACTGAGCAGCATAGAGCGCCCTCTCACGGCTGTAGATGGTAATTTTTTCTCTTGGTTCTTGGTTCTAAATAAATGCGACTTGTAGTCCAGTGCTCTACATTTTTTCCTCATCATGACGTATTTTTGGACTCATATTTTAGTGTTAAGGGCTAGATTGTCACTAGAGGAAACGCTTATGAGCTGTGACAAGCGAAAACTTAACAGTAGATGAGAAACCGTTTGCTCCCTCGTAACCTTTTGTAAACTGTATTTATTACAAAGAACTGCACAGACACAGATATTCTAACAATCTACTGATAAACAGACACCTTGTGTCCTCTGTTTGTGTTTGAGTCCACTCGCGCTGCTCCGCCGCGGTCTGTGGATTGAAGAGCGCACTGAAAGACGGAGAGGAGACCAGTCTGACGCCGGTTTTATATGAAATTTAAGGGGACTGACTATAAGGCGATTGCAAATTTGTGTACAGTTTATGGAACTAAAAGCTATAGCCCCGCTAAAAAAAGACTAGCGACGGCCCTGCTTCTTGTGTACATTTCGGAGAACCAGGACAAACATTTCAATTGATTGCTCAGGCATTTAAGATGCCAAAATGAGGCACTGAAATCTGCGTCCTTATTCGGTTCGGTGCATACCGGTTCCATACCCAACCCTACTTTTAAAAAATATATTTTTTGATAAATGAACCCAACACTGGCTTTGTCCTTGCTGGAGTGTGATGTGATTTGTGTCATGTGCAGGTGCGATGGACCGAGTAAAAACCAATAGGGTGTCAGAATGGTGTATGTTTATACTTCTCATCCAATAACTAAATTCACTTCATCCGGATGGCGCGATTTATAGGTTCTTTTTTGGGGGCATGGGGGGGGGGGGGTGGTGAATGATGAAAACAAGCCATCATAAATGGCATTAACAAACTTATTTTTAAAAGTTAAGGAGTAGAAAGTACAGATACTTGCATGAAAATGTAAGGAGTAGAAGTAAAAATTTGGCTGAAAAATAATTTCTCAAGTAAAGTATAGATACCCAAAATGTCTACTTAAGTAAGGTAACAAAGTATTTGTACTTCGTTACTTAACACCTCTGGTCACGGACAAGCCATTCACACTTGCCGCATTCATGCAGCCTGTTTTGTAATGCTTGGTTATATTCACCTCTCCACGAGTGCATCTGCCAGTATGGATGAGGCTTGATGTACGTACGCAACCTGCGTCGACTTTCACCTGGCTCCGCGTTTAAAACTAATGTAAATTCAGTCTAACTGCTTGCTAATATCAATTGGATGAAATGAAACATTCATCACATTTTTCACTTGTTCTTTAAATCCCAAATACAATGTAACATATGTAATACTTTAATAACTGACTAAAGAAATACAGTTCTTTGTTTATAAAAAAATAAACAAATCTTTCCAGTGAAATTCAGTAATTAAGTTAATTCTGTTAATTCTTTTTTACACATTATTGACAATATTGAGCTGAAACTTGACTTTGCACATGTAAAAATCGCAAATCAAATTGCAATCGCAATATCTGTCAAAAAAAAATATTATAATAATAATTCGCAATTCGATATTTTCCCCAAATCGCACAGCCCTAACTGCCATTGTAAACAGTGAAAACATAACAAAATCTAACACAACATTCTTATCAATACTAGATACAGTTTTTAAATGTTTGTATGCCTGTCAGAGGTCTTCACAATTTTTTCATGGGAGCCGCACTGAATGGGCAAAGTCAATCAGAGAGACACCTTTTACTGCAAAGCAGGGCTCTGAACAGGGTCAAGGAACGAAAATGAAAACCAGTAACATATGAAATTTTGACAGGAACACAAACTAAATACAATTTTATAGTTCCGAGAAAAAATCAGTTTCTGTGAGTGTCAAGAAACCAGAAACACCAGGCACATTCACAGAAACTGCCCAAAACGTTCAATTCACGGGTTTGTGCACTGACGTGTACAGTCCGAAAACACCTTTTCATGCAGTGCTGGGGGATTGTAAAACTAATTCAAATCAAATGTCTAACTGATTCAGTGTAGCAATTTGTATCTGCAGATCACTGATTACAAGTTAATTTCAGATATTTAATTTTATAACCAAGTGAAGCTTTATTCTTTTTTCTTACCTCAGTATGCTGAGTTGACAGTGTGAACTCTTCAGTCCATCAGACAGAAGCTCCACTCCTGAATCCTGCAGGTCATTGTTACTTAGGTCCAGCTCTCGCAAAGATTTTGATGATTGTAGAGATGTAGACAAACTTTTACAGCACTGAGCAGTGAGATAACAGTCAGCAAGTCTATAAAACAGGATAAAATATTGTTCAATAAAGAGGAGATGGTGGGTTGAAATATTGTTTTCTCTGTTCTGCACATGGTAGTGATGACTGATATTATATATTTCATCAGTGGTTAAACTCAGTGTATTGTCTCACAATCTGTTCAAATAAGTCTGAAACTACAAAGTTATTATAAAACTGACTCTAGATCAGATATATAATTTCATTTTAAGTCATGTATTTGACAAAAGTCAACCCTCTACGCAGACCTTGGCTATAGAATCGTCATTGGCTAATAATGTTTTTTAGTTTGCTCACCACACTTTTGCTGCACTGACACTATTCATGTTTTATGGATTCCTGTCTTGGATTTCAATTTTCTTGATTGTGTTGTTGTTGTTGTTTTCTATTCATCCTTGATTACAAGATTAATGATTAACGTAAATGGGCTACCATTTTTTTTTATACCGTAGTCATATAAAGATTCCATGATTTTTTCTAGAATCACCACCTACTGTTAGCGTTTTGCAATGCCATTCAGCCCTAACAAAAATACTACTACTAACATTAATATAAAATTCAATAAGTTCTGATGAGTTGCTGGGTTAATCACATCTATGTTTGCTCCAACTGATTTGCTGAAATCAAAACAGGATTTTGAGTTAAAGTTTGTGGTGTGTTGAATATGCTGCACATCCTCTAATATGAAAAGGAACAGTGCGCTTTAAATACTCAAGTGCTTTGAGTGTTCAAGATGAGTGAAGGTGAGTGAAAATATGCATGTGCTCCACTTATAACTGAAACACTGGCAAGTGAAATCTTACAATTTATTAACTAATAGCTAAAGACTATTATGTAGTTCCCTAGCAAGAAAATTCTGTTTCATATGCAAGTGACTTACTCCCATTGTAGAGGGTTGAGTTGAAAACCCCTGCTTTAAATTATTGTCATGTCAAATAAATCATTGCTTTGATGAAGGAATTACCATGAATCTCAATAAAACAGACACATTCAGTTTTATCTCCAATCACATCACTTAATACTCACAGAGCTTTTCTGCAGTTCACCACAGCTGGTATCAGACTCCTTCTACCCCCATCTGATGTGTTGTATTTTTTCAGATCAAACTCATCCAGCACCTCCTCTGATATCTGAAGCATGTAGGCAATTGCTGTGCACTGACCAGGAGAGAGTCGATTCACTGAGTGATTCTCTGATTTCACAAACTCCTGAATCTCTTTGTACAGTGTCTGATCATTCATTTCCAGCAGAGAGAGGAAAAGATTGATGCATCTGTCAGCTGAGATACATTCATCACCCTTAATTTTGTCTTTAATGTACTGATTGATTCTCTCGATGGTCTCTGAGCTGTTCACTGTTTGTGTCAGTAGATCCTGTAAGAGTCTCTGATTGGACTCCAGTGAGACGCCCAGCAGGAACCGCAGGAAAAGATCTAGGTGTCCATTTTTACTTTGTAAGGATTTATCGACTGCTACTTCTATAAGTTCATCCAGAGAGTGATCCGGAGTGTGATCCGGAGTGCGATCCAGAGTGTGATCTGGAAAGTGATCCGGAGTGTGATCCGGAAAGTGATCCGGAGTGTGATCCGGAAAGTAATCCGGAGTGTGATCCAGAGAGTTATCCGGAAAGTGATCCAGAGTGTGATCCGGAGTCTGATCCGGAGAGTGATCCGGAGTGTCATCCATAGTGTTATCCGGAAAGTGATCCAGAGTGTGATCCAGAGTGTGATCCAGAAAGTGATCCGGAGTGTGATCCAGAGTGTAATCCAGAAAGTGATCCGGAGTGTGATCCAGAGTGTGATCCAGAGTGTGATCTGGAAAGTGATCCAGAAAGCCATTTGTAAAGCCAAGTGAATCAAAGTCAAACAGGCAGTTATCCGGGGTGTCAACCCATTGAATCATAGGATCATACCTAGAGATTTTCTGATTGTATCGCATGCGTCTTTCATTCAGAAACAACTCCAGTGATTCATTATTCTTGACAACATGAGAGTAAATCAGAAAGAAAGCAGCTAAAAACTCCTGAAAGCTCAGATGAATGAAGCAGTAGACTTTTCTCTGATGGATCACAGATTCCTCTTTAAAGATCTCAGTGCACATCCCAGAATACACTGAGGCATCAGTGACATCTATGCCGCTCTCAATCAGGTCCTCCTCATAGAACATCACATTGCCCTTCATCAGCTGTTTGAAAGCCAGTTCGGCAAGTTTCACAATCACGTCTCTGTTGGACTTCAGGTGTTTCTCTGGATCTCTCTCATCATACTTCTGATTCCTCATGTTGATCTGAGTCAGCAGGAAGTGGATGTACATTTCAGTAAGAGTTTGAGGGATTTCTGCACTCTCATCTTGTTTCAGGAGGTTCTGAAGCACAGTGGATGAGATCCAGCAGAAGACGGGGATGTGACACATGATGTGGAGGCTTCTTGATCTTCTAATGTGTGAGATGATTTTGTTGGCTTGATGCTCATCACTGATCCTCTTCCTGAAATATTCCTCCTTTTGAGGCTCATTGAATCCCTGAATTTCTGTCACACGGTTGATGTATTTTGAGGGGATCTGATTGGCTGCTGCTGGTCTGGAGGTGATCCAGATGAGAGCAGAGGGAAGCAGCTCTCCTCTGATGAGGTTTGACATCAACACACCCACTGATGAAGACTCATTCACATCACAAACTCTCTGTCTGTTTGAAAACATCAGTTTAATTCTGCTTTCATCCAGACCATCAAAGATGAACACAACTTTACACTCCTCATAAAACTTTGAGTCCAGTTCTTGAAGTTCAGGATGAAAGTCCAGCAGAAGTCTGTGAAGACTGTACTGATGATCTCGGATCAAGTTCAGCTCTCGAAATGGAAGCACAAACATGAAATCTACATCCTGATTGGCTTTTCCCTCTGTCCAGTCCAGAATGAACTTCTGCACTGAGACAGTTTTTCCAATTCCAGCGATGCCTTTAGTAAGAACGGTCTTGATTTTATCTTTCTCCTTACATTTTGGTTCATGTAAGGGTTTAAAGATGTCATTGCAGTAGATTTGAGTATCTTGTGTTCTGGCTGTTTTCTCCATCTGTAAAACCTCATGTTCTTCATTCACTCCTTCACTAACTCCCTCTATGATGTAGAGCTGTGTGTAGATCCTGTTCAGGAGGGTTTGATTCTCGTCTAGTTTGATTCCCTCAAATAAGCTCTCATACTTGTTCTTCATGTTGGTTTTGTGTTGGTTTTTAACTCTTTGTCTGATGAGGGTCTGAGAGTCAGGGTCAGTGCAGGTCAGACAGGGGACCCCTGATATGACCACTTCACCTCTCTTCACTCTACAGAAAGAGAAATGAAAAAAAAAAAAAACTGAAAATGCATTGTTATAAATGTTTTGAGTACATTAAATTCTAAAAATTAATTTGAAGTGAAACCAGGTTTATACCTTTTTTCTTTGTATATTATTTTGTTTTTTATTTAATTCAGATTTGCAGATTTAAACAAAATAAAATAAAAAATTATTTCAAAGTTTCAAAAATGATTTAAAAAAATATTTTACTGTATATGGACATATTTGTATTTTGTTTTCATATATTTTAGATGCACACCTATTCAGGTGTAGCTGGCTCTTATCATACATTTGTTTTCGTGCTGTAAACATACTAAACACATACCTAATGAATACTCTTGGATTTTTGTGTGTTGGTGTGTGGCTGTGTTCATTTATTTAATTTGCCATTTTTTATTTTAAAGAAAAATTTTCCTCCAAAGGATAAATGTCGATTTTCAACCAGCTTTGTACTGTTACAATAATGGTAATAAGCGTACTTTAAATGTAAAACGTACTTTAAACGGCCGCTTTTATCATGTTCCTGTGTGATCGCGCATGTTCCAGTCAGTGATTTATTTTCTTATTAGTTTTCTGATAACTTCTCTTTGTTGGCGAAATGATGAGGTTGCATGACGTTGTTCCTGAGAGGCGTGTAAAGGGCGTGTTTTAGTGACACGCAGCGGAGCTTCAGGCCCTGACTGTAGAAACCCTGTGCTATTCTGCCCTCGGTGCTACTGGCCCCAGGCTATGAGCCCCGCCTGGCCCACTTTAAGCCCTGTCTCGCACTGGCGCGACAGTGGAAATGTGGCTAACTACACCTTTAAGTCACATTTATACTCACATGGACTTGTTACTCTTCACTGATACACAGATGGGTTTTAAAGTTGCTTTTTCCATGATAAAAGTAGTGCTTTAGAAGCACAAAGAACAGCTTACTTGCGGTAACTTCTCAGAGACCATAAGAATGTGTGTGTTAGAGCAGTGTGTGATTATTTGTATTAAGTAATTATCACTTAATATTTATCATCTTGATATCACAATAAATTATTAATCTTAAAGTTGTACTCACACAGGGTCAGAGGACCCTGGTCCGTCACTGAGATTAGGTGGAACAGGTATGGACTCGTCACTCTTCACTGATACACAGCTGGGTTCAGAAGATACTTTTTCCAGATGCTTTTTTCCGTCACTGAGATCAGGTGAAACATGTATGGACTCATCACTCTTCATAGACACACAGCTGGGTTCTGGAGATGCTGCTTCATGTGTCTGAACATCACCACTCTCTCTCTCACAGACACTCATATTAGATACAGTGCACTAGAAAACACTGAAAATGTACAACAATTTTCATCATCAGATATAGAGAATGTAATTTCAGAATAAAGATGTTTTGGGTATGATTTACATATTTCCGTATGGGATTGAAATGTTCATCAGTTGCATGTTTGTTTAGCTAGAAAGGCATTAAATTACATGCCTAACATTACAAAATAAATACTTTTTGAATGCTGTTAAATATGAAATAATGCATGAGTATCATCTTGAGATAAAGTATGAAAATAATGTATGAGAATGTGGTGGTTCAAACCTACCTCTGTCTCAATGAAAAACATCAAACACAAACTTCATTCAGTTCATAAATCCGTTCGGTCTCTAGATTGCAGCACTAAAATGATCTGTTCTCAAACTGAACATTATACACAGACAGGTTTTCCCTCCTACTGTCGTTCAAGTTCTTCCTTTCAGAAAAAAAAGTTTGTCTGTTAAAGTGCCACTTAAAACAAACTGGTTCAACCGGTTTATATTGTAAATAAGTCCAAGCACCTGTAACACCCTCAAGGGCAAAAAAAAAAAAAAAAAAAATAGATTTATCAAAGACAATAAGTTGTTGAAAAATTTTTCAATTCTTTATTAAACAATTCCATAAAATTACAGTTTCTTGAAGTGTCCAACTAGGAATACAAAAGAAACCTGAGCTACCTATACAGGAGACACTTCACTGCATTCTGGGAAAACCACAGCAAACCCCCATACGCCCTTCACTACAAACCGGAGTATATGTGTCACGGTTCATGAATGCACCGTTTCCTGCTCGTCTCATGTTAAGTCATGTTGATCGTTTCATGTGGGTCATCTGGTATAGAATACTTACCCTTTGAGGTTGATGTTTTCAGCCTTCGAGAGGTTGCAGGGAGCGTCGATCTTCACGAAATTGGACTTACGTAATGCTTATCATTTGGTTCGTATCAGGGAGGGGATGAATGGAAGACCGCTTTTAGCACCCCCAGGGGGCACTTTGAATACTTGGTCATGCCCTTTGGGCTATCCAACTTCCCAGCGGTCTTCCAGGCACTCGTCAATGACGTGCTGCGAGATATGATTGATAAATTCATATATGTCTACCTGGACAACATATAGATTTTTTTCCTCTTCTCTCCAGGAACACGTGCAGCACGTTAGACAAGTGCTTCAGATGTTGCTAGAGAATGGGCTTTTTGTCAAGGCGGAGAAATGCGCTTTTCATGCACAGTCTGTTCCGTTTCTTGGGTATATCGTGTCGACTGAGGGAATACGCATAGATCCCGAGAAAGTTAAGGTTGTGGTAGAGTGGCCAAGTCCAGATTCCCGTAAGGCCCTACAGAGGTTTCTGGGGTTCACCAACTTCTAGCGGAGTTTTATTTGCAATTTCAGTCAACTAGCTGCACCTCTGACCGCCTTGACCTCCCCCAAAACTACTGAAGGGCTGCTTCATTTCAGCCCTTATCCTAATCACCCCTGATCCATCACGTTAGTTTGTGGTGGAGGTCGACGCGTCGGAGGTGGGGGTAGGTGCGGTGTTATCCCAACGTTCTCCCTCAGACGACAAGATGCACCTGTGCACGTTTTTTTCATATCGATTATCCCCTGCCGAATGCAATTATGATATTGGTAACAGAGAATTGTTGGCAGTAAAGATGGCATTGGAGGAATGGTGCCACTGGTTAGAAGGCTCGGGGGTTCCTTTTATAGTATGGACTGACAAGAATATAGAATACATTAGTACTGCCAAAAGGATGAACTCCAGGCAGGCTCGGTGGGCACTTTTTTCGGACGTTTTGATTTTACTCTCTCGTACCGCCCAGGTTCCAAGAACATCAAACCCTGATTCTTTGTCGCGCATTTTTGACCGTTCCGAACGCCCGTCTACTCCCGGTTGTATTTTACCTGAGACATTAGTGGTCTCCACACTCACATGGGAGGTCGAAACAAAGGTCAAGACGGCCTTAGAAGGGGTAACACCTCCGCCCTGGTGCCCACCGAATTGATTATTTATGCCGGAGGGCACCAATGCGACTCATAGATGGGGAACCTACTTATTCGGTCAATCGTATTCTGGACTCAAGACAGAAGGGACGCGGATTTCAGTACTTGGTGGACTGGGAGGGTTACGGTCCGGAGGAGAGAAGTTGGGTGCCTGCTAGAGACATCCTGGATCACTCACTTATCGATGATTACAATCAACAGGTAAGGGAGTCTGGGGACACCAGGAGGAATCTTTAGGAGGAGGGGTACTGTCAAGTTCAAGTTCAAGTTCAAGTTCATTTATTCGTCTCCCTTGGGAGAAATTTGGTTTAGAAACAGGGTACTGCTGCATAGGCAGACATAAAACATATAGACAACATAAAACATAAAACATCCAACAAAGGAGAGGGTACATAACTGGCAACCAGATGGGGACAAAAGTGCAAGAGGATCAAGCTTCAATACTTGAAGTACATTGCAATTACAATTACACATTTAAAGTGCAATGCACAGTAAAGTGCTGGTGCATGTTAAAGTGCGGTGCACAATACAGTACTGATACACATTCGAACACACACTACAAATGCTATACATATTAAAAATTCTGGTACGAATTTAAAAAGATGCTGGTACATGTTACAGTTCTGATAAAAACCTCCCTACATTTGCTCATTAATGAGCTTAACTGACACTGGGACAAAAGAATGTTTGAACCGGTTGTATTTACATAAGGAGACCCTGTATCTTCTCCCTGAGGGCATCTGCGAGTATTCGCTGCACAAAACATGGGAACTGTCATTTAGAATGTTTTTTGCCTGAGTAAGGACAGCCTCGTTGAACAGTTCCTGAGGGTTAAGGGGGGGCTGACCCATAATCCTGCCAGCTACTCTGACCAGGTTGAGAATCTGTGATTTAAGTTTGACACTCAGATTACCAAACCAACTGGTGATACCATACCGTAAGATAGACTCTATTGCTGCCCTATAGAAAATTAACATTATGTTTTTACTGACACCAAACAACCGCAGTCTGCGTAAAAAGTGGAGGCGCTGATGGATTCTGGCGCACACAGTGGCTACTTGTGTCTGCCAGCTCAGGTCACTATCAATGTGAATACCTAGGTACTTGCATGAATTTTGTTGAGTAATGTTATTGCCATGTATCGTCACAGGGCTTCGGTCACCAATTGATTTGGGATCAAAGAGCATTTCTACAGTCTTACAGGTGTTAATCTGTAATTTATGATTGTCGCACCAGTCCACAAACCTGTCCACAGCATCTCTGTGAATGGATGAGTCAGAGTTCTTAGTGAGCAGACTACGAACAGCTGTATCATCCGAAAACTTCACCACATATTGATTAGGCTCAGAACTAACAAAGCCATTTGTATACAGAATAAACAAAAATGGTGAACTGACACATCCCTGAGGGGCACCAGTACTACATATTTCTGTATTTGATAAGGAGGAATCAAACTTCACCTGCTGTGACCTCTTAGTAAGGAATGAGTTAGGGCTAATTTTCTTAGGAGAATATGTGGCTGAATTGTGTTAAAAGCAGAGCTAAAATCAATAAGGATGAATGCACCATTTGATGCATGAATAATTCATGAATGCACCATTTCCTGCTCGTCTTAAGTTACGTCATGTTGATTGATCATCTGATCAGCGGCAGCTGCAGCTCATTCCACCAGCCTACTTAATGTCCTGTCTTTCGTCTCTTGTTTGTCAGATCGTTGTTTGAGGTCCTCCATGCTTCTTGTCTGTGTTCCATCTGCTCAGCTACTCATTGTGTCTTGTTCCTGTTCGGTCATTGTTGGATTACCAGTCATCTCACGGATCCCTTACCATCACCCACCTGCGCACTCAATCACCTCCTCACCAGTCTGTGCTGCCATCGAGGTCCCTGCATCACCCAGCGTCAACCCAGCCTGGCTATACTTCTCTAATAAAGTATCATTTACTTGCAACTTGCTTCCTGTCCTTAATGCGATCGTGACAATGTGATACACGTCCACCATTAGTAAACACCAAAATCAACCCACAAGACCTATAAGGGCTCTATTAAATTGTTCTCCACTGATCATAATGGGAAAATACCCCCTGCTGCTTAAATCAAGGGTAAGGAACAGCTTAGATTAAATACATAATTTAAAGAAAAGAAAAGACAAAAAAAAAAAAAAAAGAAAATACATCAATTCCACTAGCCAGCCACCAATTACCCAATACATTAAACAAACAACCACACATAAGGCTGGCTAGGAAATTAATTACCACAAATAAGTCAGGGAGCAGTCACTTTCACAACTATCACATAAAACCAAACAAACATAAAACAAAAAAAAAAACGATATACAAGAACAGCGACTAGCAATCAACATCCAACACCTACATACATAATGGTCCTGAATTTATTCCATCGGGCAAACCGTTCTTCAACTGAGAGAAAGAGCTACACCACAGGACACCCAGCCTCACATGGCTACTAGCCAAATGGCTAACTGGTGCTACAAGGACCAGTTTTCCATATTGCCTGTTCTTTAAATTTAGTCACCCTATCAGCAATTTGCAATGAGATTGGTAGTTGCTCCCCAATCACCCCTCCCCTTCTCCTGCTTACCTTGCTACACACCACTTTAATTTACAGTCCACAAATCTCTTCACTCTTCATAGACAAACAGCTGAGTTCTGGAGATGCTGCTTCATGTGTCTGAACATCACCCCACTCTTTCTGATAGACACTCTTATTAGATACAATGCACTAGAAAACACTAAAATGTACAACACCTTTCATCGTCAGATATACAGAATGTAACTTGAGAATAAAAATGTTTTGGGCATGAAATTTGCCAGTTACATGTTTGTTTAGCTAGAAAGGTATTAAATTACATGCCTAACATTACAAAATAAATACTTTTTGAAGTTCATGGATAGGACTGGTGACAGTAAGCTTGTTTTAAGTGGCATAAAATCTTGAAGGTGAATAATGCAAAGTTATTTGCTGATAGTGGTGTTGAGAAGTTGCTGGTGTGAAGTTGCTGAGATTGATGAATAAGCTTTCTTAAGGTAATTAGCTGAAACTCATTAACTCATTTCTCTAGATGTCCAGTTTTGTTCTTCAGTAATCTCCATCATGTACCCATAAAAAAAATAATATGTACCCCATGGTTAAAAAATACCTATTGGACTTTAGTAAAATTATAAAAATCATATTGTTTTTCTAAATAATTCCCAAACATAAGGTTTTTGTTTAGGCCATACATACCATGCAAAATTAGAATAGGTACCTCTTGGTTTCAGAATACTTATAGTATAAATTATTTGTGATTTTACGGGTTGTTACCCCTTCATACTGCAAGCATTGCATATTATTCCATAAATGGAGGTACTGAATAGGAATACTATAATTACAAAAAATGTACGCTTTAACTTCAGCTTACTTGTGCAATACTTTGCAGGTTGCATATCTGGTTGTTAAACCCTTATTACCCAAACACATTGTTAGCATTTTGAAAACTCTTTACATGCATGCAGGGCAGCAGTTTCTTACAGACAAAGTGAGAGCATTTACCACACTCCATACTTTAGATTTAAGTAAGCAGATGAAATTACATAATGCCATGATACAAGATAACAGTTACTTCAGCTTTCACAATGTATACTTTTTTTCACCCATTGGTTAGGTTCGCTTTTGCGTGTATTCTGCTCTCCACAAGAACAGCAGAGGTCTTAAAGGTCATCTTTTTCTTTTGACAATGTGGATGGAAAGATGTGACGTGTGGCCAAGTGTGGCGTCCCATTCTCAGAATTTGTGTTTCTGCATGTGACCCATCCAAGTGCACACACACAGCAGTGAATCATGAACAAACCGTGAACACACACCTGGAGCAGTGGGCAGACATTTGTGCCGCGGTGCCCTGGGAGTAGTTGGGTTCGGTGTCTTGCTCAGTGGTCTCACCTTATTGAAGGTGCAAGAGAGCAATGTACATTCACTCCCCCACCTACAAACACCTACAATCCGTGACCTTTGCGTTACAAGTCTGTCCGTCTAACCATTAGGCCATGACTGCTCTAACGAGTGTTGGTCATGAGTATGTGATAAAAAGCTAAGTTATGAATAACATGCTTAAAAGGTGGTTCACAAGCCAGTGAAACTTACCAGTTTCTCTTAGAAGTAAACCCGAGTAATTTATTATTTGGAAATGTCCTTCGCATCTAGACATAACAGAGTTCTCTCACTGCACTCCTGTGGAAGACGTGTTAGGTTTACATATTTTAACACTGACACTCCATCTGGAATAAATGTGTAAGCTTTCTCTGCAGCGTTGGTTTAAGATATTTGATACAGAACACAATTCTGTTTTGGACGACTCTGTTTCTTATGGACACACTGAGAAAGATTTTGGAACAAGAATTTTTTTTTTTTTTTTTTTTTTTTTTTTTTTATAGCATTTTTTTTTCACAACATAGGTTGCACTGTAACAAGATGTGAAACTTGATTGTTGCAAATAAGTGAATTACACTTGAAATGTAATGTGTTTATTTGAGCGATCACCATTTTCCACTTAAGTGAACGTCTAAAGATAATGTGGGCATTTGTGAACTCTGTTACGTGTGAATGTCTTTGTTGAATTATTAAAATATTACCTTAAAATCTCCGGGATACTTTAATTGAATATTTTAACTCAAGGGGCTTGACTGGTTTGGGAATCCCTGGTCTAGCTCATTAAACTTCCAAAGCTCTCTCTCTCTCTCTCTCCTTCTCTCTGTTGTAATATTAAGAATAACAATCAGAAATCTTCTTAAAAACTTTGTGCTTTTATTCCATAAAAATGGTTAAATAGCACATTTAATCACATGTTTTGGCCTATAATTATATTTTACTTGTCAGTGATTTTAATGTTAAACATTTAATGTTAGTTATATTGTTTTTTAACGTTGACTTTTAAGGCAATATTTTTGTTAAAAGGGTTTGATGATTTGAATAAAACCAAATAGAATGTTGAGCAACGAGTTCTCAACTATGATGTCACAAAGACTCTTTAAATCTCATCAGCCCCGGCTCTCCACAGTGTTCAGTAAACATCAGATTACTTTAGTCAGAGTTTGATCAGTTTGAGCTGAAGTTGGATTACTGAGCTAGAGGACATGGAGCACAAAATAAGTGACACAGCCTTTAACGTGTTTGATGAAGTTCGCTTAGAGGGGGAACACACTGACGTCATCATCACAGTTCAGGGCAAACATTTTAAAGTGCATAAGATCATCCTTTGTGGCTGCAGCCCTTATTTTAGGTGAGGACAGACCCTTTCACAGTGTTTCATATTGAAGTGTCGTTTTCTGAAGCGCTTCATCTTTAAATTTGCTCCACAGGATGCTTTTCTCCACCCAATGGACCAACACGGAGGAACAACCCTACGATATTCCAGGATTGTCCTCGGACACCATGTCTCTTATTATTCAATATGCATATGCAAGTCCTGTCCTCATTACTGAAGAGAATGTGTCGGAGCTCTTGGTGGCGGCAGATCAGTTTCTAATCTCAGATCTAATAGATGCCTGCTGCCAGTTCCTAGAGGCAAACCTTTGCCCGCTGAACTGCATTGGTGCCTGCATGTTAACAGAGCGTTTCCTCTCCTGCTCAAAGCTCCACCTGAAAGCAAGGCTTTACGTCCTGCAACACTTTGAGGAGGTGCTTCGAGTATCAGAGGAGTTCCTGGAACTCCCGCTGGGACATCTAGAGGAACTGATAGCTCAGGATGAGTTGAACGTCAAAAAGGAGGAGGTGGTTTTTGAGGCCATCCTTCGCTGGATTGGTCAAGCACCTGAAAACAGGAGGAAACACATTGCCCTGTTACTTTCAAAGGTAAGACATATACTCTTATACAAATTCATCTTGATAATCATAGTTTCCAACCATTTTTCTTTTTGCCAATCACATAATAAACAACAAACATTATAATAATCACTTATATGGCAAAATACAGTGTAACAATTGGCTGCATATAGGAAAAGAAAAAAAATAAATAAACAAACAAAATATGGTTTGATTACAACTTCGCATAAACCTTATGAATTATGCTTAAGTGTATTTTAAACCAAGACCCCAAGACCGAAGCCCATATTTGTTTATGCATATACATAATTAGACAGAGATTATAAAGGCCGCATTTGATTTTAACTCTTCGTTAACTTTGCTTCAGGTTCGAATGGGGTTGATGTCACCTGAATACTTCATGAATGACGTAAGAAACAATGCACTGGTGTTGGAGAACGAGGCATGTTCGGACACTGTCATCAATGCAATGAAGGTCATTTTTGCCCCCTACATTGAGGAACCTGCCAGTTCAGAGCTCATAAATCAGCTGACACGCCCACGTCTGCCCTCTGAGATCCTATTGGCCATCGGAGGGTGGAGCTTAAGCAATCCCACCAATGAGATTGAGGCATATGATGCAAGGGCGGACTGTTGGGTCAACGCGACTCAAGAGGATGAGCTTCCCAGAGCCTATCATGGTTCAGTAGTCCTGAATGGGTTTGTCTACTGTCTTGGTGGCTTTGACAGCAATAATTATTTCAGCAGCGTGAGGAGATTCAATCCCATCACTCTGACTTGGCAAGAGGTGAGCATTGCTTTTTATCCAAGTATCAGTTAGTTTGATTTTTGCTGTTAACAATTATTGTGACTATGGATGGTGTATGTATTTGGACTAAACCATGGGTTTGGGAATACAAGTGTTTGGGCAGTTTTTCAAAACCTAGTAATTCGCCTATCTAGACAGCATTTCTGGGCATCATGGGTGCATTAGAACACCAAAAATAAAATAGATAAAATTTATAAAAACTATACAAGTATTAAACAATCATTAAATGTTCAATTAACATAATATATATAAATAAATTAAATTAAATTAATTAATAATAAAAAATGAATAAAAAGGACAAAACAACATTACTAAATCTTTAACTCAATTTTAAAATCAAAATGTAAAAAAACAAACAAAAAAAAACGAATTTAATAACTGATAGTAATACTAAATAATAATGGTAGTAGTAGTAGTAATAATAATAATAATAATAATAATAATAATTCATAAAAACTAAGACTAGTGTCTCAAAACTAAAATATCTCTAATGTGGAGTAAAGATATGGCTTTTTGAATATCAAAATCATGATGTGCATTTCAAAACCTGGCGAGCTGCCTATTTAGACAGTATTAATAATGCTGGTTATTAAGGCAACTTGCTTTGCTTTGATCACAGTCATGATATGTAGGAGAAATAACAAGTCAAATGATTTATTGATATGTGTGTAACACAACAGGTGGCTCCCATGTATGAACGTCGATGTTATGTTAGTGTGGCTGTTCTGCATGGCCTCATTTATGCCATTGGTGGTTTCAATGGATACAGACGACTAAAAACAGCAGAACGCTATGATTCAAACACCAACCAGTGGACAATGATGGCACCCATGAATGAACGGAGGAGTGACGCCAGCGCCACCTCACTGCAGGACAAGGTAAGCACATTTACTCCACACTCTACTGTTTGGTATAGAAGTAGAAAACTTTATCATGAAAAGTTATTTTATGGGAATGTCTGGCGATGTCAGTGTATCATACTGTATTTGTGTGGCAGGTTTATATCTGTGGTGGCTTTACTGGGGTAGAGTGTCTCTTCTCAGCTGAGAGCTTTGACCCCGAAACTAACCAGTGGAGCCTCATCGCTCCCATGAGAAGCCGCCGCAGCGGAGTCGGTGTGATCACTTACGGGAATCTAGTTTATGCTGTGAGTATCATTGTTATTTAGTGATTATTGTTAATCACTGTTATTAGTGAGTAATATCTGATTTTGTCATTTTTATATTTAAAAAAAATATATATATATATATATATATATTCTATTTTTTATTTTTTTCCCAATTTTAGTAAGTTAAAGGTTCAGGTTGTAGGACCTGCCACTAGAGGGCACACTATAAAAACAATAACAATTGCGTGGTTTGATGACGCTAAGAAGGAGCGTGGAATGGTGGGATTTATTGTTTTCTACCCAACCGCTGACGGCCATCAATCAGACGGAAAGATAAATCATGGATTTAACGCGAGTTCAACGATTTGCGCGAGTAGATTACATACAAAGTCAATGCAATGACGCGATCAGACTATTGATCAGATGCGTCCTCGCGCAGGTCTAGAGACGCGTTGCGCCGCGTTTGGCGTGTATGCCCCATAATACTAATCTTGTCAATCGTTATAATATCATATGTTTTCTCTAAAGATGAGAATCAAAACAACTCACGTGTCGAGTAAAACACAAGCGAGATCGGCATCACTTTCTAGTTGAAGTTTGTTGCGAAGCTACTTCCGCATTTGTCCACGAGACTGTTGTCATGTGGTTTCTACGTCAGTAAAGGCGGTAATAAAGGGTAACTGACGTCATTGACAGGCGACTGCACTGCCCCGTGTCACTGTTTAGAATGGGAATTTTGCAAGGGGCAAGGAACTCGACCGGAAGTTGAAGTCGGGTGGGGGCTGCCATCTTTTAGCAGAACTTCACTTGCGTTAGCATTCCCATTGACTCCCATTCATTTTGGCGTCACTTTGACAGCGAATAACTTTACATCTGAGGCGTTTGAAGACTCTGTTTGTCCATTATTTATTTCTAAAGATACACGACAATGTATAAAGGGCTCCATTACCTTCTATGTTACATTATGGCCCCGTATGAACAGTTTTTGTAAAAAATAGGCTAACGATTGCGTCATAACCACTCGGCTCTCTGTCGCATTACCGTACAGACAGGAGGAGAAGCTCGCAGGCAATTAACTTAATATGGCGTACTGGCGTTACATTTTAAAATACTATACAAAATAATTAATCAGAATACTTACTCCTGCTCACTCACGACAAAGAACTCCCTGCTCAAGCTCGCCGTCTCTGCAAGATTAACGATGGCAGTTTTCACGCACAGCTACTAGAAGATTTACATCTGCCAGACAGGTTGCTGACGTCGTCAAGCTTCGTTTGAGTCTGCGCGTCAGAAACGGAAGTGCTAAAAAACGCTAAAACTGGGCTTCATTTGTCTCAATTGAGTTCCAATGGGGTCGCTGTGTCCATTTCTTTTACTGTCTATGGAATTTTGTCATGATTTACAAGTAGTTGAAAACATTAGAGATATTGTTAGTAATCAGCTGGACAAAATATATAACACTAGCCTAGTGGTTTTTGGATATTTTACTGCAAATATCTTGCAAATTGTACCTTAAACTTAAAACTGAATAAAAATGTTGTTTTGGCAAATAGCTGATACAGTTTTTCTATCTTTAATTTTTTTTTTTTTTTTTTTTCAGTAAATGTGTATTTTACTTTAAGTAATGGAATTGTTTGTTCTTTTTTTTTTTTATTTATTTTTTTAGGTAGTTCATAATAACTCTGGTGGTTATTGTATACATGTATAGAAATATACAAAGACAGAGTGTTTAAACTGAAGTAAAAAAGTTGCCTTTGCATCATGTGTATTCCAGTTATTCATTTCAGTTTAATGATTTTTTTTTAATAAGTTTTAATTTATTTAGTTAAGTTTTGTTGTTTGCTGAAGTAATTTTTTAACAGTTTTAATTTTAGTTAAAGTAACACTGGTGAGTATTATACACATGTACAGAAATATTAAAATACAAAATGATGTGTTTAAAGGTGCCACAAAACTTATTTTACAAACATAGATGTTCAAAAATGCATGCAGAACATTTGATATTAACAGAAAAATGCACATTTATGTTTCAAGGTTGGTGGTTTTGATGGTGCCGCTCGTTTGCAAAGCGTCGAGGCCTACAACCCTCTTAATGATTCCTGGCATGATATACAGTCTATGATATACCCACGCAGCAACTTCGGCATCGAGGTGAGATAAAGACATCCAAGGAGAATTCTGCTGAAATTAGAGTTTTTGAAGTTTCTCATTGTTCTCATGTGTACTGAACATGTTATATAGAATTATTTGATTGGCTAAACTGCAGGTGGTGGACGATCAGCTGTTTGTTGTCGGTGGGTTTAATGGTATGGGCACCAGCTGTGATGTGGAGTATTATGACCGGATGACGAATGAATGGTACCGTTCACAAACACTACAGCTCACTAATCGTTTCACACTGCATGATATGCCTACAAATTAATTGTGCAAAAAAAAAAAAAAAAACTGACTTGTTTAGTATTGAATGCCCATTTTTCTTTCATAAAGTGTCTACCTTTTTCTGCACAGGGATGAAGCCTGCGACATGAGAATTTCCCGCAGTGCTGTGAGCTGCTGTGTGATTTCCGGGTTACCTGATGTCACACAGTACGTAGTGGACCGAGACTCTTTACAGACATCAGAAGACGAGTCTGACGGTGACTGATCGACCTCCAGTGGATGCCTGACATTCAAACCAGAATGCACACTGAAACATCATAGAAGAAGTGATGTGACATGATAAAAATAAATGCAGTTTAAAAAAAAAAAATGTGTTGGATTGTGCACTTTAAACTTTAGGAATAGTTTCTTCATCGAAACAGATTTGTAGAAATGTAGCATTGCATTACTTGCTCAGCAGTGGATGCTCTGCAGTGAATGGGTGCCGTCAGAATGAGAGTCCAAACAGCTGATAAAAACATCACAATAATCCACAGCACTCCAGTCCATCAGTAAATGTCTTGAGAAGACAAAAGCTGCATGTTTGTAAGAAACAAATCTGTCATTATTAACTTTAAACCGTCACATCTGGGCAAAATTAGGAGTCTATAATCCATAGTAATGCTTCCTCTGACGGCACCCATTCACTGCAGCGCATCCATTGGTGAGACAGTGATGTAATGCTACATTTCTCCAAATCTGATGAAGAAACACCTGAGGGTGAGTACATACAGTATGTTCACAATTTTCATTTACATATGAACTATTCCTTTACACTCAGGGATGCCGAGGTTTAATAGTTAAAGATCAGAGTTGCTCTTCAAAACATGCAAGGACTATTTAAAAAATTCCGTATGCATTCAGGTACAGAGCAAAAATGCAACAGATGTTTTGTTCACTGAGTAAATCAGTTCTTTCCAAAAATTTTCTCTTTTTAAAATTTGTTTTCAATCTAAACTATTTTCAATCTTAAATTAAGAATGTGTATGTGTATTCGATGGAATCCATTTCTGCCACAGAATTTTGAATTTTTATCTCGCAATTAATTTTTTTTTTCTTATCAGAATTGTGATATACAAACTCGGAATTTCGAAAAAATGTCAGAATTTTGTAATAAAAACACACAATTACCATTATTTATATATTTATTATCCTATGGTTTAAAACAGGTTTCCGTTGGAATTCTTTGATTGCTTCCAATCAGTTCTTGTTGAATTTGAAGGATTTTCTGTTTCTGTGTAGGATGTTATTAGGTGGAAAATATGTTCCGTTATTAGAACAGGGAGTATCACTATATCATTTATTTTATAAGATTAAAGTTATGATGCTGTAGTTAATATAGTTAATACAGAGACTGTATTAAATTAGATTTTTGGGTCTTCATTTCCTACATCATTTTGTTTAATATATTTTTTAGCCTCATTCTTTTCAAGAGTTTCATATAAAATATGACAATGATACCAAAAACCTCAGACATGGCATGAGTGATCGTTTATTAGTTTTTCTTTGAATAAATCAGTAGAACATTTATTAAAATGTTTCAATAAGACTTGTCATCTCTTTTACATTTTAACATACGTTTTTGATTCCCTGTCAGTTATACAACATATTAGATGGCTTAATATATCAGATTCAGTCAACATATTTTCATTTTACTGGCACAAAGTGAACTTCAAAAAACAAGTAACACTTAAAGTAAAATTATAATTCATAATGCCCAAAACAACAAATGTCCCGTATCCATGTGAAACAACCAATGAAACACAAAATTACAAATAATACCAGAATGCAAATAACTTGACCTGCATTAGAAAATCAACTCTGTCTGTAATATCACACTGTGAAAATCACTTCACCATCATTAGTGAGCAAGAGACGTGATTCTACTGATTATGAAACATGTACAGCCACTACAGCAAATACTCCGACAGGACTGACACTGCCATATCGACAAAGACGAAGTGAGGACGCATTTTAGAGGCCAATGGCACAAAATGCAAAAGGCAGTGTGTTTTTAATTTGAACAGACAGTGCACTCACATAAACCTGATTTCCTATTTTACAGCACATAAACACACTTTAAACATTTATCATGCATGATAATGCCAGAGACAACACTGAAAGAAAGAGAACAGCACGACTGAGTCTTACATGCCACACACACAAGTACAAACAATGGTGTACGGTAAAGATTTCCTCATGGTGAAGTAAAGGGATAGAGAAATGCCTTCCAGAAGAGAATTATCCATATTAATATTCTATATACTTCTGTTTTCTCAAATGCAATGCATGTAGCATTTAAACTTTCCAAGAAACGGCTTATGCTTGAGCTAGTATGACTACAGAAATGTTCAACCAGATTGTCACACACGTACGATACGATCAGAAATTAAACTGGCTATGATGCCACAGTATTTTTTCTCGGACACATCACTTGAGGTCGCCGGCATCACCCTGGATGGTCTTCTTGATACGCAGCAACATGGTGGTCTGCCATTGGTCGAGACGGGAGATCGAATCAAACTCCTTAACCTGGACAAGTTAAAACACATTTTAAAGATGCAACGTCAAAATTAGAAAAAAAAAAAAAAACCTGAGTAAAATATATGAGCTGCAGCTGATTTGTACAGTGATTTTGTGGCGTATGTTCCAGGGTTGTTACAGTTAACTAAAATTAAAACCATTTAAAAAAAATACTATAATAAATAAATAAATAAATTTCATCATTTGAAACTAATACAATTAATTTTTTTTATTATATTTTTTAGCACATTTTAATTTAGTTTAACTTGATGTACTAAAATAAAATAAGATTAAAAAAAAAAAACTATAAACACAAGTTTAAAAACAGAAACCAATAAAAAAAGGGAAAACTACAAGTCAACAACAACAACAAAAAAAAACTATTATGCAAGACAAAATTATTATTAAACACAACAGCAACGATGTAGAAGGTAACACACAAATATCAGCATCACCCAAAATGTATTAAATAGTTAGATATAAATTTGTATAAAAGGTATAAACAAAATAAGCATTTTTGTAATTAGACTTTTGATTAAAAATCTCAGTTCCTGAGATATAATATGTGACGCTGGAGCAGAAATGCAGTCTGAAAGGTATATTTGTAGCAATATCCAACAATACATTGTATGGGTCAGAATTATAGATTTTTATTTTATGCCAAAAATCATTAGGATTTTAAGTAAAGGTCATGTTCCATGAAGATATTTTGTACTTTAATTACTGTAAATATATTAAAACTTAATTTTTGATTAGAACTTAATTTGAACAACTTTAAAGGTGATTTTCTCAATATTTAGATTTATTTTTTTGTAACCCCAGATTCCAGATTTTCAAATATTTGTATCTCAGACAAATTTTGTCCTCCTAACAAATCATACATCAATGGAAAGTTTATTTATTCAGCTTCCAGATCTCAGTTTTGAGAAATTCGTTTTATTGATGCAGGGTCACAAATGTGACGACTAGCTCCCTAGTCTCCCTTCTAAAGTCTAATCATCAGGTTCTAAACTTACGGCTTCTGTGAACGCCTCGCTGTTCTGCTCCTCATGAGCCTCCAACAGTTTCTGTACAGAAAGACAAAAGTCGATAAAAAATGCCTCATTACAGCACTCAGCATGCTGACCGAATGCCTTATACTATTTATATTCACTATTGCTACTTAAATGAAATGTCCTTACTTTCAGCAGCTTACATTCTCTTGAATCAGAGAATGCCGGAAACATCCCTTCGTACTTTTCAATGGCAAGCTGAAAGAAAAAACAAACGCAGAATATTTACATTGGATGAGCTGTTATATGTCAGGAATGACCACTGGTGTCATCACAGCTGACAGGAAGCAGATGGCACTGGTGACAGGAAATGCTGGCTGCATTAACGCCACTAGGTGTCAGTGCAAGACAAGACAACTGCAATGCCAACCAGCTTAGGAATTATTATATGAGACTATATGTACAATACAAGTTAAACAGTTGACAAGTTAAATGACTGACCTTTGCGTTTAACTCATTTAACTCATTACTGGGGTAGAGTGTCTCTTCTCAGCTGAGAGCTTTGACCCCGAAACCAACCAGTGGAGCCTCATCGCTCCCATGAGAAGCCGCCGCAGCGGAGTCGGTGTGATCACTTACGGGAATCTAGTTTATGCTGTGAGTATCACTGTTATTTAGTGATTATTGTTAATCACTGTTATTAGATTTTGGCATTTTAATAATAAATATATCTATATATATATATTTTTTTTTTTTTCCAAGAATTTATATTTTCTGTTCTCATTTTAATTTAGTTAGTTGACTTAAACTAAATAAAAATGTTGCTTTGGCAAATAGCTGATATAGTTTTTCTTTTCTTTTTTTTTTTTTTCTGTTAATGTGTATTTTAATTTATGGAATTGTTTTTATTTTTTATTTTTTTTGTCTTGTTTTGTTTATTTTTTTATTTTTTTTTTTTAGTTCATAATAACCCTGGTGGTTATTGTATACATGTACAGAAATATGCAAAGACAGAATGTTTAAACTGAAGTAAAAAAGTTGCTTTGGCATCATGTGAAACTGAAATTTACTTTTTCTTATTTTTAATTTTATTTCAGTTAATGATTTTTTATAATGTTTTTAATAAGTTTAAATAAGTTTTAGTTAAGTTTTGTTGTTTGCTGGAATAATTTTTTTAACAGTTTTAATTTTAGTTAAGTTTTATATTAGTTACAGTAAAACCGGTAAGTATTATACACATGTACAGAAATATTAAAATACAAAATGTGGTGTTTAAAGGGTGGCACAATATTGATTTTACAAACACAAATACTCAAAAATGCATGCAGAACATTTGATACTAACAGAAAAATGCACATTTATGTTTCAAGGTTGGTGGTTTTGATGGTGCCGCTCGTTTGCAAAGCGTCGAGGCCTACAACCCTCTTAATGATTCCTGGCATGATATACAGTCTATGATATACCCACGCAGCAACTTCGGCATCGAGGTGAGATACAGACATCTAAGGAGAATTCTGCTGAAATTAGAGTTTTTGAAGTTTCTCATTGTTCTCATGTGTACTGAACATGTTATATAGAATTATTTGATTGGCTAAACTGCAGGTGGTGGACGATCAGCTGTTTGTTGTCGGTGGGTTTAATGGTATGGGCACCTGCTGTGATGTGGAGTATTATGACCGGATGACGAATGAATGGTACCGTTCACAAACACCACAGCTCACTAATCGTTTCACACTGCATGATATGCCTACAAATTAATTGTGCAAAAAAAAAAAAAAAAAAAACTGACTTGTTTAGTATTGAATGCCCATTTTTCTTTCATAAAGTGTCTTACCTTTTTCTGCACAGGGATGAAGCCTGCGACATGAGAATTTCCCGCAGTGCTGTGAGCTGCTGTGTGATATCCGGGTTACCTGATGTCACACAGTACGTAGTGGACCGAGACTCTTTACAGACATCAGAAGACGAGTCTGACGGTGACTGATCGACCTCCAGTGGATGCCTGACATTCAAACCAGAATGCACACTGAAACATCATAGAAGAAGTGATGTGACATGATAAAAATAAATGCAGTTGAAAAAAAATGGGTTGGATTGTGCACTTTAAACGTTAGGAATAGTTTCTTCATCGAAACAGATTTGTAGAAATGTAGCATTGCATCACTTGCTCTGCAGTGAATGGGTGCCGTCAGAATGAGAGTCCAAACAGCTGATAAAAACATCACAATAATCCACAGCACTCCAGTCCATCAGTAAATGTCTTGAGAAGACAAAAGCTGCATGTTTGTAAGAAACAAATCTGTCATTATTAACTTTAAACCGTCACATCTGGGCAAAATTAGGAGTCTATAATCCATAGTAATGCTTCCTCTGACGGCACCCATTCACTGCAGCGCATCCATTGGTGAGACAGTGATGTAATGCTACATTTCTCCAAATCTGATGAAGAAACAAACTCATCTACATCTCAGATGGCCTGAGGGTGAGTACATACAGTATGTTCACAATTTTCATTTACATATGAACTATTCCTTTACACTCAGGGATGCCGTGGTTTAGTAGTTAAAGATCAGAGTTGCTCTTCAAAACATGCAATGACAATTAAAAAAATTTCGTATGCATGAAGCGACAGAGCAAAAATGCAACAACAAATAATTTGTTCACTGAGTAAATCAGTACTTTCCAAAAATTTTCTCTTTTTAAAATTTGTTTTCAATCTAAACTATTTTCAATCATAAATTAAGAATGTGTATGTGTATTCGATGGAATCCATTTCTGCCACAGAATTTTGAATTTTTATCTCGCAATTAATTTTTTTTTTCTTATCAGAACTGTGATATACAAACTTGGAATTTCGAGAAAAATGTCAGAATTTTGTAATAAAAACACACAATTACCATTATTTATGTATTTATTATCCTATGGTTTAAAACAGGTTTCCGTTGGAATTCTTTCATTGCTTCCAATCAGTTCTTGTTGAATTTGAAGGATTTTCTGTTTCTGTGTAGGATGTTATTAGGTGGAAAATATGTTCTGTTATTAGAACAGGGAGTATCACTATATCATTTATTTTATAAGATTAAAATTATAATGCTGTAGTTAATATAGTTAATACAGAGACTGTATTAAATTAGATTTTTGGGTCTTCATTTCCTACATCATTTTGTTTAATATATTTTTTAGCCTCATTCTTTTCAAGAGTTTCATATAAAATATGACAATGATACCAAAAACCTCAGACATGGCATGAGTGATCGTTTATTCGTTTTTCTTTGAATAAATCAGTAGAACATTTATTAAAATGTTTCAATAAGACTTGTCATCTCTTTTACATTTTAACATACGTTTTTGATTCCCTGTCAGTTATACAACATATTAGATGGCTTAATATATCAGATTCAGTCAACATATTTTAATTTTACTGGCACAAAGTGAACTTCAAAAAACAAGTAACACTTAAAGTAAAATTATAATTCATAATGCCCAAAACAACAAATGCCCCGTATCCATGTAAAACAACCAATGAAACACAAAATTACAAATAATACCAGAATGCAAATAACTTGACCTGCATTAGAAAATCAACTCTGTCTGTAATATCACACTGTGAAAATCACTTCACCATCATTAGTGAGCAAGAGACGTGATTCTACTGATTATGAAACATGTACAGCCACTACAGCAAATACTCCGACAGGACTGACACTGCCATATCGACAAAGACGAAGTGAGGATGCATTTTAGAGGCCAATGGCACAAAATGCAAAAGGCAGTGTGTTTTTAATTTGAACAGACAGTGCACTCACATAAACCTGATTTCCTATTTTACAGCACATAAACACACTTTAAACATTTATCATGCATGATAATGCCAGAGACAACACTGAAAGAAAGAGAACAGCACGACTGAGTCTTACATGCCACACACACAAGTACAAACAATGGTGTACGGTAAAGATTTCCTCATGGTGAAGTAAAGGGATAGAGAAATGCCTTCCAGAAGAGAATTATCCATATTAATATTCTATATACTTCTGTTTTCTCAAATGCAATGCATGTTGCATTTAAACTTTCCAAGAAACGGCTTATGCTTGAGCTAGTATGACTACAGAAATGTTCAACCAGATTGTCACACACGTACGATACGATCAGAAATTAAACTGGCTATGATGCCACAGTATTTTTTCTCGGACACATCACTTGAGGTCGCCGGCATCACCCTGGATGGTCTTCTTGATACGCAGCAACATGGTGGTCTGCCATTGGTCGAGACGGGAGATTGAATCAAACTCCTTCACCTGGAGAAGTTAAAACACATTTTAAAGATGCAACGTCAAAATTAGAAAAAAAAAAAAAACCTGAGTAAAATATATGAGCTGCAGCTGATTTGTACAGTGATTTTGTGGCGTATGTTCCAGGGTTGTTACAGTTAACTAAAATTAAAACCATTTAAAAAAATACTATAATAAATAAATAAATATATTTCATCATTTGAAACGAATACAATTCATTTAATTTTTTATTATTATATTTTTTTCATATTTTAATTTAGTTTAACTTGATGTACTAAAATAAAATAAGATTTAAAAAAAATATATACACACAAGTTTAAAAACAGAAACCAATAAAAAAATCCAAAAAAATAAAAATAAAACTATTATGCAAGAAAAATTATTAGCAAAAACAACAGCAACAATGTAGAAGGTAACACACAAATATCAGCATCACCCAAAATGCATTAAAGAGTTAGATATAAATTTGTATAAAAGGTATAAACAAAATAAGCATTTTTGTAATTAGACTTTTGATTAAAAATCTCAGTTACTGAGACATAATATGTGACGCTGGAGCAGAAAAGCAGTCTGAAAGGTATATTTGTAGCAATATCCAACAATACATTGTATGGGTCAGAATTATAGATTTTTCTTTTATGCCAAAAATCATTAGGATTTTAAGTAAAGGTCATGTTCCATGAAGATATTTTGTACTTTAATTACTGTAAATATATTAAAACTAAATTTTTGATTAGTAATATGCATTGCTAAGAACTTCATTTGAACAACTTTAAAGGTGATTTTCTCAGTATTTAGATTTATTTTTTTGTACCCCCAGATTCCAGATTTTCAAATATTTGTATCTCAGACAAATTTTGTCCTCCTAACAAATCATACATCAATGGAAAGTTTATTTATTCAGCTTCCAGATCTCAGTTTTGAGAAATTAGTTTTATTGATGCAGGGTCACAAATGTGACCACTAGCTCCCTAGTCTCCCTTCTAAAGTCTAATCATCAGGTTCTAAACTTACGGCTTCTGTGAACGCCTCGCTGTTCTGCTCCTCATGAGCCTCCAACAGTTTCTGTACAGAAAGACAAAAGTCGATACAAATGCCTCATTACAGCACTCAGTATGCTGACTGAATGCCTTATACTATTTATATTCACTATTGCTACTTAAATGAAATGTCCTTACTTTCAGCAGCTTACATTCTCTTGAATCAGAGAATGCCGGAAACATCCCTTCGTACTTTTCAATGGCAAGCTGAAAGAAAAAACAAACGCAGAATATTTACATTGGATGAGCTGTTATATGTCAGGAATGACCACTGGTGTCATCACAGCTGACAGGAAGCAGATGGCACTGGTGACAGGAAATGCTGGCTGCATTAATGCCACTAGGTGTCAGTGCAAGACAAGACAACTGCAATGCCAACCAGCTTAGGAATTATTAATGAGACTATATGTACAATACAAGTTAAACAGTTGACAAGTTAAACGACTCACCTTTGCGTTTAACTCATCCACTATGAAGTGACAGAGAGCTGCTTTCCAGAAGTACTCTTTAGCGTTGTATTTCAGCAGAGGGTTGTCCATCGTGCTGGTAGCAACCTGAATGTGAAGAGACCTTTAACTTTAATTCCCTTTCGGTTCACTTACAGAGAGGAGAAGATATGATTAGATTAACAGTGCACACTGGAAAGCATGCTTGAAATATTTTACAAACCACTCTTATATTTCATTTGAGTCTGCTCCGATAATGTTACATGCTCCATAGATCTCGTTTAAGCAGATGCTTTCTTGTTTATAGGCTAGAAAATTGTTCTGCCTCCTGAAGCAACATGGCCATACTTAACTATAAAAAATAAAAACACTTTAAATTGATTTTATCTATAAAGGTCCATTTTACCCTGTTATATATATATATATATATATATATATATATATATATATATATATATATATATATGTGTGTGTGTGTGTGTGTGTGTAAAAAAACATTTTGTTTCTGATACATTAAATTATTACATTTTAATTCCTACTCACTATATTGTACTGTCAGATGTACTATTTATTTTTTGTATTTAAAAGGGTTACTTTAGTTAACTTAACCCATAAAAATATTGTTGTTTGTTGTTACTTGAAATAAAATAAACATAAACTGAAAAAAAAAATATATATATATATATAATATATAATATAATATATATATTTGTTTAATTTAGTGTAACTTCATGCATTACAATAACTAAAACAAAATTTTTAATTCATAAAAATATGTAGAAAAAAAAACTCAAATTAATAAAAAATTTCAAAAACAACACAATTAATTAAACGTCAACAAATTCAAATGAAAACAGAAAATCTGGGGGGAAAAAATAATATTAATGAAAACCTATTAATACAAATAAAATAGTATCTCAAAGATACTAAAATAACACTATTTATTTATTTATTGATAAAATGAATAAATAATAAAAAAAGAAGTGACCTGCTCATAGATCTCGATGGCTTTGGGATACTGCTCGAGCTGAGCGCTGTATGAGCCCACCTTCAGCAGACACTTATTGGCAGAGCTTCACCAGAAAACAGAAAGCAATGCAAATGAGCCTTTACAAGCCACAATAAAAGGAAATGGAAGATAATCATAAATATTGAATGACATTCTGATTTTACACAGCCATACAGTGAGAATGCACACCTGTTTGACTCCTCCCCTTTGTAATAGTCTGCAGCCTGCTCATAATGGGCGATGGCCTAAACCAACATCACAACAGACAGACCGGTTAGACTGACATTCAGTAGCATATTTAGGAAAATTATGCATAAGAAAACATCAAATAGACTGTTAAATGCAATATGCACCTTTTCGATATCCACCAACTCAGATTCATAGATCTCTGCAATAGTCATGTGATGCTTTGCGGCGATCGTGAACCTTCCCTGTCAATCACACACACAAAAGAGAGAGATTTAATGTTATGTAACATTTACGTGTTCAGTAAACGGACACATTCAGATTAACAAAACCATAATGCATATTCTGTATTAATTATGCATTAATTTAAGCATGCAATGTCCTAGTCTCTTACCATGTCTGTGTAAATATCGATGGCTGCGTTTAAACAGTTAATAGCCTCTGTGTGAATAATTCGAACAGAAGGGAACAAAATATCAGCAGTGAAACAAACGTAACACTTACAAAACAACTCATCAGGAGCTCATCTTTACTCATATGTAATATTCTCATTCTATCAATTATGAAATCAAGAACAAACGTTATTAAACGATATCACATCCTGGTGTGAATGTTTCTTTTTTTTTTCCTTCTTTTTTTATTATTAAAGCCATTGTTATTTAGTATCATTTTAGTTCTATGTACCTATGTTCTACGCAGCAAGAAACACATCAAAATCAATAAACACGCACAGGTTTATATAAAGACATTTATATACGCTATAAATATATAACATAATATCTAAATCATATAGTAAATAAATTAACAAATGAATGATATAATCAGAAAGCGAGTTTTTTAGTTTGTGTTAGAATTTGTAAAAATGTTGTTATGTACTTTTACTACTTTAGTGATTTTATATTAAATCATACTTTAAATCTAAATCTGTCTATATGGAATTTAATAATACATGAAAATGTATTATTTATTTATTTTTATTTTTTATTTTTTTTGCAATTATTCAAGTTATTTTTGCCCAAAACTCTCTCACCTTGAGGATCTGCCTTCTTATAAGCATTTCCAGCATCAACGAAGCTGGTGGCCGAGTCCAGTTTGTTCTGCATCTGCATGTGAAGTCTGGCAGCTTGGCAGAAAGCACTGCCTGCAGCTACAACAGCAAAACACATCAGTATTTAGATCAATGACAATAATGACACGGGAGCAGAGGGAGTGCTTAAAATAGCCCCAAAACACATCAAAGCACAATTATGAAGATACAAGTGCAATCACTTAAAAGGGAACGGAGTTAAAGCACAAAGATGGCCAGTGACACTTTGTGATTTTCTGATAACAATCCAACTGCAGTACTAGATATTACGCATTACGTGAAATATTCTACTGGTTTACAAATATGAATTGACTTGTGCATACCACTCCAGTTTTTGGCCATTTTGAACATGTTGGCAGCTCTGGCATATATTTCACATGCATCCTCAACCTTATGATTACCCCTGTGAAAACATAATTTCGTTCATTAGATGGTTTAAAGCACTTTCATTATAAATATAGTGCAATAATATAAATAAAATACAGAGCTGTTAAAATGCATTGTGCATGTCGCATCATGGAAATATTTGACATTGGAGACACTGAGAAACGCAAGGATGGATACGTGGTGAAATAAAAAGTATAAACAATAAGGTATTTTGCATTACATAGACATATGCTATTTAAAAAAAATACTATAGGACATTGGATGTCTTTGAATGTCAGATCGTGACCAGCATCACTGCTGTCTCACCCGAACATCCCTCCGAGAAATGAACCCGATGATTTGACTTTTTTGTCCGCCTCTGCCATCAGCTGCATGGCTTCCTTCTCTTTCCCGGAATTATCCATGTTTGAGTTTGTGGAGTTCAGGCAGATCTGCGCTTGGATCCGTGAAGGCCCTGGGTTTGTTGATACAGAGTGCTGCTTTAATGCAGAATCATGAAGGATGCTCGCCTCCTCCTCTTCCTCCTGCTGCTGCTGTCAGGTGATGCTGATGATGCGCGCTCTTGAGCCAGAAACTGCGACACTATTAGGTTAAAAGCCGTAGCCACGCCCACTTATTATCATACAAGCAGCAAGAAACACATAAAAATCAATAAAAACGGACATGTTTAAATAAATACATTTATATGTGATATAAATATATAACATAATATTTAAATCATATAATAAATACATTAATAAATAAACAAATAATAATAAACAAATGGGAAAAACACGTACTACACATATAATCGGAAAGCGAGTTTTGTATAATTAAAATGCATTTAAATGTAGCTTTTTAAATGTAGATAAATAATATTTACTGAATAATACGATGTTTTCGGCTCTGCGCACGAACGGAAGTGGCGTCACATTAGCGCCAAACTCGAAGCCTCACCGGACGTCACCGACTGAGGAAGTAAACAAACAGTGGCAGTAGACAGTAAGATCGGTTAAAATATCTTTCTTTAATAAAATATGTGTTAATTTCTCTCAGTTTATGTTTTTTTTAACGTCCATTCTTATAACGTTAATTCGAGCCGTTGTAAAATAATAAACAGCAGGTAACGTTTAGTTACATACTCCAGGTTATTTGTGTCTGTTTCGCTAATTTGGCTAATTCTAGCACAGATTTCACCAAAATAGATTTATTTTAGTCTAGATTATTATAATATTACACCAATAGTACAATGATAGCATACATGTTCGATTATAATAAACATGATGAGAACGAGTCTGTAAAAAAAACAGAAGTGTTGATGTTGATATTGATCTCTATCAGGACGATCTGTGCCACATTGATAGCTGTATGATTCTGCTTTCAGACTTCAGAAGGTGAAGAATGAGCAGTCAGGGTTCTGCCCGAGGGTCATGGAGGGGTGGAAACAACTCAGCTGGTGGAAGAGGAGGAGGAGGAGGAGGAGGAGGGTGGAGAGGAGGAAGAGGATGGAGTAATGGTCAGTACAGAGGATGGAGAGGCCGCCAGTGGAGCAGAGGAGGAGCAAACTGTTCCACCAACAATACACAACATGGTAAGTGTTTTGTCAGCTACAGGTCATAGCTTGTTTATAAACAAACTACTACTATTACTAATAATAAATAATGCAATTTATATTTATGCATTTATCCAAAGCATCTGAGCGATTTGTAGCAGAGCTGACAATATTCATAGTACACAATACCAAGTTTTCTAGGAAAGAAATTATATAATTTTGATTTTAAGAAATCACAATTTATTTCTGAAGATTTTTTTGTTACACTGACATTTACCATCAGGGGTTCTGAGTCTTACAAATACTTATTTATACAAATGAAGGCCTTAAAAGTATTTTCTTTCTGCTTAAAAGTGTGTTTAAAACAGCATTAAATGTTGCATGCATTGCAAAAACATCTTCCTCAGTATTTTTGTTTTCCATTAGAAATATCTAAACATCTTTAAATCAAGATACAGATTCCAAATGAGCATTTGAAGTCTTGAGAAGTTTAACAAAATTGTTTGCATTAATGCTTAAAATATCTATCTGGAATGAAAACTTGTTTTGCCTTGATTTAAGCTGATTTTTCTTTCAGCCCATGGGCAGATACTTGTTCTTGATTTAATTATGAAATCACTTCATAAACGATAAATCATTTGGCTTCTTAAGTACAGTAAATGTATCTTGATTTAAGAATATTTAGACATTTGCACTGGAAAACAAGATTCTGATTCACCTTTATGCTGTGTGATCAGAAAGTACTGTAAAAACTATTTCCATTATCTAGTGTTTTGACGCAGAGCTAATCAAAGTTTTTTTTTTTTTTTTTTTAAACCTTGAAGCATTGCTAATACAACACCATATTGACAAGTCTTAAATGTACCTTCAAACCCTGCAGGAATCCTGTACCACTTCATGTGATTGATTTATGTTGTTGTTTGTGGCACAGGGTTTACTCCACAAGTTAGTCAAGTGCGTGGAAGTCAAGCAACCCTTGACATCACGTGTCCATACAAAGGATGGCGACTCTATTTTTCTGAAGGTTTTATATTTCACAATTTCCCATTATGCATTATTGACTTTTTTAATATATTTCTTAATATTAATATTTTTTTCTTCTTGGCAGTTTGTTATTTACATTTGTTTCTCTTCCAGGTTTTGTCGAAAGTACACCATATGTTGAGAAGATTAAAGTGTTTGAGCGGTACTTCACATCGCAGATTGAGCTTTATGATAAGGTATCAGGATTAATAGCATGGTTCTCCCTAATTCCAGTGTTCTTTATTAAAAAAAATAATAATAATATTTTGTGTCTCAGGATGAGATTGAAAGGAAAGGCAGCATTTTGGTGGACTACAAAGACCTTCTGTCTAACAAACTGATTTCACACACTCTTCCTGATCTTGCTAAAGATCTTAAGGAAATGCCTGAGAAGATACTGGACTGCTTGGGTGTGGCAATTCACCAGGTGGGTTTTGTGCTGTGCATTTACATAAATGTAAACATTATGTCAAAATCTCTAAAGATCTATGTTTTTCTCTGCAGGTGTTGACTGTGGATCTAGAGAGACGTGCAGCAGAACTGCAGGGACAAGAAGAGCTTCCTGCTGGTCTACGGCCCATAATCAACATCCCTCATATCAGCGCCAGGTGAGACCGTTTACCTTACTATATGAGAGTCAAAGCGAGTCAAAGTTATTTATAAAGCACTTTTCACAAACCACATGGGTTCAAAGCAGCTTTACAGAAAATCATGTTACTATTTAATATTAATCGTGCCTTATAGTTGCATTTAGCACAATTAAACTGAACGATAATGTTGTTTACATTTTGCGATGATATTATATATCACTCTGTGTGAGTATACTTTATGTATGTGAATAAAGTTATATATATATATATATTAAATTTTATATAAAGAGCTGGGCAATAACATTGTTTAATATATAAAAAACAACTCTAAATATTGTGCTTGTTTTCTCTCTTTTAGGGTGTATAACTACGAGCCACTGACTCCTTTGAAAAGTCTGAGAGCAAATTTATACGGCAAGTTTGTTGCGGTCAGAGGCACCGTGGTGAGAGTGAGTAACATTAAACCGCTTTGCAGAAAGCTTGCGTTCGTCTGTAACAGCTGTGGAGACACACAGAGCGTCACGCTGCCTGATGGGAAATACGCCATGCCCACTAAGGTACAGCGTGCTTCCAGCTTCAGACTGTTTATACTTGTTTAACAAATTGTATTAGACAAGTATTGTGCCATTTCAGCCATATGTAAAACTGCAGTGAAATCAATACAGATCAAATTTGATGTATTGCACACAGTAAATTGTATCTGTAACAGCTGTTTGCTGTGTTGATGATGTCTGACATAGTTATTTATTTATTCATGTATTTAACTTTTAATTTTTTTTTCTTCTCAGTGTTTACAGACTGAATGTCGTGGTCGGTCGTTCACTCCAAACAGAAGTTCACCTTTAACACTCACTGTCGACTGGCAGACAGTAAAGTATGTAAATGCATAATTGTGTAATTGTGTGAATTAAAATTGATCTGAGGAGAACAAAATATTTTTCCTTTTTTATATATGTTTTTTTCTTTCAGTGTAAATGGCATGTAAAATATAGCCTTCTGAATGTCTAATCAACAAATATATTACGTTTCATTCAATTTTTTCAATTGATTTCTGCTGTAACTTAATTTTATGGCTGTGGGTAAACATGAAATTACAAATATTAATAAATATTTTAATATATATATATATATATATATATATATATATATATATATATATATATATATATATATATATATATATATATATATATATATATATTTAATTTATTAATATTTTTAATTTCATGTTTATATTTAAAGTTTTAGTAATTTGTTATGTGATTTGTAATTTTTATTCATTTTTTGGTAATAATTCTATATAGATTTTGTAAGAATATTTTGTAATAATTATATATATTTTAATTTTAGTTTTTTTTATTTCAGTTAAACACCTAGGTAAAATTTTTACGATTTTTTCTTTTTTTTATAATATATATTTTATTTCGTTTGAACTTTGTTTTAATTACCAAAAACAAATTGTAATAGTTTTAGATTTCGATCACAATAATAACACTGTTGTGAGATGTTTTAGAGAACACCATTCCTGATTGGTTCCTCTTGCTGTGCTCTTCACAGGGTTCAGGAGCTGATGTCAGGTGACCAGCGTGAGTCGGGTCGGATCCCGCGCACCATTGAGTGTGAGCTCACGCAGGACCTCGTGGACAGCTGTGTGCCTGGAGACATGGTCACCATCACCGGGGTCATTAAAGTGTCCAATGAAGAGGGTACGAGACATTGTCCTCACTGTCAGTGCAACGATCTTTAGAAAGCTAGTGCTTCATAGATTCTGAAAAGGAAAATTTATAATTAACAGCTGGTGGATTATCATCCATTTAGTGTCTCAGAAATAAGGGCTTAACAGAAACAATCATATTAAAGTCCAGCAAACTACTGCTCATGCTATTTTTACATCTGACCTCAATGAGCCGTACAAACAGGACAGCCTCGGGTGGCCTACTGTCCAACTCAGTTTGTACATGATTGTCACATTCATTGTGTTGTGTTTGTGTCATACCCTCCACATAATATCATTATTTAAAGCGGAATTTAATAGAGTGCCTATTTACATTAAATGCAAATAGCCCGACACAAGGCCACTATCTTACACTAAGTATAAATAGCATATAACTACTATTTATAATGCTTTTATAAAACAAAATAATTTTTTTTTTGTTTGTTTTTTGGACAACAGCATTAAAATATTAAGTCACTTTTTCCAAGACTGCTGTTTCCTGTTCAGGGTTTTTATTTAATTCTTTCCTCAGGAAATGGCAGAAACAAGAAGGACAAGTGCATGTTCCTGTTGTACATCCAGGCGAATTCTGTCAGCAACTCAAAGGGTCAGAAAAGCAAAGCGGCGTCTGACTCTGAGGGCCAGGGACCTTCAGTGGAGTTCTCCATCAAAGATCTCTACGCCATCCAAGAGATTCAAGCTCAAGACGACTTATTCAAGCTCATAGTGAAGTGAGTGACATGTAGATCTTATAACATGTTGCATATATTAGAAGTCAAGAAGCTGATGTGACTTTGTCAATTTGATTGCAGCTCTCTTTGTCCTGCCATTTATGGCCATTTGGTGAGTGTCCAAATTCACAGTATGTTCTAATTTAACTGTGATGATTGTTATGCATCACTTGGTGTTCATATGCTACCGAGCTCATTTCATAACCATGAACTTATCGCAGTTGAGAAGTAAAATTTGACCACTATCTCTGTTTTCTCAGCTTGTCAAAGCAGGGCTGGCTCTGACTCTGTTTGGTGGATGTCAAAAGTATGTTGATGATAAGAATCGCATCCCAATAAGAGGAGACCCGCATATTCTCATCGTCGGAGACCCTGGACTCGGTAAAAGTCAGATGTTACAGGTGCATGATCTTACAAGTCCCTCTGATGCATTTATCAGTGACTCAGATGAGTTGAAGTTTATCTAAATGCCATATCGTGTGTGTGTCCAGGCCGTGTGTAACGTGGCTCCTCGGGGCGTATATGTTTGTGGAAACACGACCACCACCTCAGGACTGACTGTATCTCTGTCCCGGGACAGTGGATCGGGAGATTACGCTCTTGAGGCAGGAGCGCTGGTGCTGGGAGATCAAGGTTGTTAACCCATAACATGTGCATCTAAATCAATTTAGGATCCAAGCATGGAAGGGGGATTCCTGGGAATGTAATTTAACATTTTCTCCAGGTATCTGTTGTATTGATGAGTTTGATAAGATGGGCAGCCAGCATCAGGCTCTTCTGGAGGCCATGGAGCAGCAGAGCATCAGTCTGGCTAAAGCTGGGATCGTGTGCACACTTCCTGCTCGAACCTCCATCATTGCAGCGGCCAATCCAGTCGGAGGGCATTACAATAAAGCCAAGACTGTCTCTGAGAACCTGAAGTGAGTGTATGCATGTAATACTACTAATGCTTTAGTCAGACGTTGATTATAGAGTTAACTGGGTTTAAGAAAAGCAACATTGAACGTCAGATCTGAGAGCGAGGGAAGACACTAGAGTCAGAAACTGTGGTTCAATGTGTGACTGTAGAATGGGAAGCGCGCTGCTGTCCAGGTTTGATCTGGTCTTCATCTTGTTGGACACCCCTAACGAGGACCACGACCACCTGCTGTCCGAACACGTGATGGCCTTGCGTGCAGGAAAGAACGGTGCGGTCAGCAGTGCTGCGGTCACACGCTACAGCACGCAGGAGTCCAGCATCTCTATTCTGGAGGTGTCCTCGGAGAAACCCCTCGCTGACACACTCAAAGTAATGCCACTTCATTACGTTTTTTTCTTAACCGTGTTTACTGTAAAATATTTCAATTGTTAAAGGCATAGTTCTGAAAATTCTGTCATCGTTTACGCACCCTGCACTTGTTGTAAACCAACAAAATAAGATATTTTATGTTGTGACCAGTTGAGTTTTTTTAACTACCGTATTTTCCGGACTATAAGTCGCACTTTTTTTCATAGTTAGGCTGATCCTGCGATTTATAGTCGGGTGCGACTTATTTATCAAAATTAATTTGACATGAACCGAGAGAAATGAACCGAGAGAAAACATTACCGTCTCCAGCCGCGAGAGGGCGCTCTATGCTGCTCAGTTCTCCTGTAGTCTACACTGGAAACATAGAGAGCCCTCTCGTGGCTGGAGACGGTAATGTTTTCTCTTGGTTCTTGGTTATAAATAAATGCGACTTATATACGTTTTTTTCCTCATCATGACGTATTTTTGGACTGATGCGACTTATACTCAGGTGCGACTTATAGTCCAAAAAATACGGTATCTTAGTTTTTTCTTCATACTATGTAATTATGACAGATTACAATTTCTTCTACAATCTCTCTGACATGAACTAACGTTTAATTTTTTTAAAGCATGCATTTATCTAATTTAATGTTCATTTCAATGCTAAAAGATTGTAAACTATTGATTATTGTTAGTTCATGTTATTATTAATTATTATTTTTATTTTCCATTTTTATTTCACCATTTCAGCTCCTTTAAGTAATATTAACAGATACAACTTGTGATTTTAATAATGCATTTAATTAACATTGAAATGAACATCAAATAAGATTAATGCATGCTTTAAAACAAGTTTTCATCATAATCTCATGTTAAAGTATTAGTTCACCCCAAAAATGTTATTCTGTCATCTGAATTCCATAGAATGGTAAAAAAATAAAAATAAATACTATGGTAGTTTTAAAAAATACTATGGAAGTAAAAGGCTACCGTCAAATGGTCACACCATTCTTTAGAAAATCTTATTTTGTTGGTTTGGAACAAGTAGAGGTGAGTAAATGATGACAGGATTTTCAAAACTATATTTTTAACAAATGAAATCTTTTTTTTAGCTAATGCATTACTAATATAAAAAATTATTTACATAATGTATGCTGTACAGAATGTTTTTTGTTTTTTTTTTAATGCACCAAATACTATTTTTTTGGTTAATCTCTCTTTGTCCGTAGCTGGTTCCAGGAGAGGCATTTGACCCCATCCCTCACCAGCTTTTACGGAAGTACGTGGGCTACGCCCGCCACTACGTTCACCCCACTCTCTCTGCAGAGGCTGCACAGGTGCTGCAGGACTTTTATCTGGAGCTGCGCAAACAGAACCAGACGGCCGACAGCACACCCATCACCACCCGCCAGCTGGAGTCCCTCATCCGACTCACAGAGGTGACCCAAATCACCACAGGATGACCACGATAATAGATCAGTTCTACTGAACACATCACGACACTTACTCCACTCTGTTCTTGTTTTATTATTCGTTTTATTTCAAATAGATGATTTTTATTTCCTGTGGTGACGTTGCCTGTTCCTGTTCTTTTTTTTTTAATGGTCAAAAGCCTTTAATTTACATCAAAGCCACATTGCAGCAAAACCATGAGTTAGTGTTTGCATTTTGATAGATACAAATTTGAAAAATACAAACATTTTGAATAATTAAGTTTTTTTTTGTAATGTTTTTATTCACCAATGCTACATTTGTTTGATCAAAAATACAATATTTTTTTTTCTATTTTTCTATTTGAATGTTTAAAATGCAGTAATATATATATATATATATATATATATATATATATATATATATATATATATGTGTGTGTGTGTGTGTGTGTGTGTGTGTGTGTGTGAATTCAGTTATTTTAAATTCTGACTATTTCACAATATTACTGTTTTACTGTTTTTTGGATCAAATCAATGTGGCCTTGGTGAGCAAAAGAGACTTTTTTTAAAAACATTTAAACATCTTAATTTTTATCAGTATCTTTGGTATGTTTTCTATTTTTTCAGACATGCACAAGTGATTTCATTAGGTCTAAATAATAAATGTAGGGTCTCTGCATGACAATCAGAAGGTTTTCTCTCTATCTTCAGGCCAGAGCTCGTGTTGAGCTCAGAGAAAAAGCTACGCAAAGTGATGCAGAGGATGTGGTGGAGATCATGAAACACAGGTGACTCAAACGCTGCATTCTCTTTAAGTTACATAGAAAGACGGGGATGATGTGTTACGATTGTGACTAAATAGAGCAGATTTATTTAGAACCAAATCAAATTGAAATATTGAAAAAATTCTAGCTACTGAACTTGTCTGCATTGCTTTTTTATCTCTCTGTACATCGTCGAATTTATATGGCAGTCTCAGTCAATTGATTAATTGATAAAAAATAATAGTTAACTGTTCTTCCATGCAACAAAAAGCACTCATGTTCTTCTGTGTCCAGCTTGGCTGACACTTACTCTGATGAGTTTGGCCGACTGGATTTCGACCGCTCTCAGCTGGGCTCTGGGATGAGTAACCGCTCCAAAGTCAAGAAATTTGTCACGGCGTTAAACAAACTCTCTGAACGCTCCAGCAAAAGCATGTTTGAGTTCCAGGAGCTACGACAGCTCGCCAAAGATCTGCAAATACAGGTCAACTTCACTGACGTCACATACCATGCTGTCAGGTGATGCATTACATTTTTTAACGCTCTTCCCAATTCTGTTTTCCCAGGTTGTGGATTTCGAGGGCTTCATCGGTGCGCTCAATGAGCAGGGTTACCTTCTGAAGAAAGGCCACAGGACCTATCAGCTTCAAACCATATAAATCAGCCACCTTTATGATGTTTTACACACTTCCTGTGTCGCACTGTTGTGTTTGTTGTTTAATGCAACAGATATTATATTTATAATGTATGTTTACATGGTGTTTCAGTATTTCAATGTTATGAAATGTACATTGTTGTCATGTACACAAATACACACACATTAGTCTTATAAATAGTATTTTCCTATACATACTATGTACAAACTCAAACATTAACCACATTTATGAACAATGTTGAAATAGTTTTGTATTGTGTGCTGTGTATTTTCACCAGATGCTTCTGTGTTCGATGCTGAAGTCTGTTTAGTAACTTTATACCATTATCGGTAACAGTAAAAATGTCCAGCCAATAAATGTAAATACAACAGATTAAAAACAAAAGAACATGCTAATGCATATCAATGCTGTATTCATTATAAAAAAGCCATCTAAATAAAGAATAAATAAATAAAAATGACAGATTCTTAAAGTAATTACGATTATCTATTATGGCATGTCATGTTACATTTATTAGATGTATCGTACTATTAATGTTTATTTAATTTTATTAGTTCATTAAACAGTTTTGTGAATATAAAAAATAAATTTTACAGTGTTACATTTAATGTTGCACTCTTCCCCCAACCAAAATCAAGAATATATCATAATATGTTATATGACTTAATATGTCGCATTTTATAGACTGCGTTCAGTTATTATTATTATTTTTTAGAGCGCGTTCCCTTTAATTACCCGCCCCCTTTTGACAACTGTCGTAAACATTCAGATCGGAACACGGCATGTTAGAAACGTGGGTCGACAGATATGAATGTCTCAAAAATAACGTAATATGAACGAATTAATTTCGAAATATGCTACTGCTTTCTCGGTTGGACAGTTCGGGGATATCTATCATTTAGTTTTCTTGCGCTAAAGCCGCTGACATGTTTTTGGCAGCTTGTAGGAAGAGCTGGTCGAGCTGTGTTAAAGGACACACACACAGACTGACTGGCAGCACTGCTGCCACCTGCCACAAAACACCTGCAAACCTCTCGCTGAAAAACACTAACGTTACATCACCTCTGCGATGGCTGCAGAGACTGAAGAGAGCAGATCTGGACCTTCACAGAGCTGACCCTCTCTGTAGATCAAACCTACAGACACATCCCTGGAGACTCAGCACTGCTTTCAGTCTCTACTGCACTGAAGCATCTAGAAAACCAGGCTTGGGAGACAAAAAACCTGCTGAAAGGGATGAAGATCAAGCAGACGCTTCCTCTGAAGAACATTTCCAGTTTAAAGAGCTGGTGAGCGGATCAGGCGCATTATTGAACCTTTTATTTGACCTTTTCACACTTGTTTTGACCTTGGGTTCAAGTAGATTACAGCAGGGTCAGAGAAGAACAGTGTAGAAATGTGGAACTAGATTTAACTTTGTTAAAATAATAATAATAAATAAAAGTAAATTAATGACAAATATGAATAATTGCATTAAAATGGATAATCATTAAAAACATTATTACTGTTCAATATAAAGTAAACAATAAAAAAGATTAAAATGAACACAAATAATGCACATATCATTATAGTAAAATAATAATAATCCGACTAAAATAACTTTTTTTTTTTGTTCAAAATTATATTTGAAATGGGAATGCTTTATAGTATACCAGTGTAAATTAGTTCGTTCTAGTTAGTTTTTGTCTTTATTTTCAATCTAGATCTATACATTTATCAATTTCTTTTTATCAAAAAGTATTTAGTTTATTGATGTATGTCTTGATTTATTTAAGTTTCTTAAATTAAAATATATTTAAATAAAAATTCCCCCCAAAAACAAAGTTTATGCTTAAATCAAGAAAAAAAAAAAAGTTATTTTTCCTTTGAATAACGTGTATTTTTCTTTTTCTTTTTCTTTTTTTTTTAAACAAGACTTAGTATTTTATGTTATTTTGCATTTCGGAAAACAAGAAAAATATTTATTTTTATTTTATTCATTTTACAGTGAAGGATGCACACTTATGAACAGATTATTTAGCTAAACAAATTCGTACAGTTTGAAAACAAGTCAGCAGATTGACTGTTTAAAAGAAAAGACAAAAATGTTTAACACTAATTAGCACTAGTGCATCATGTGCATAGTTAACATGAACGGCCACTGAAACAACATTCATGCATTTTAGGTCTTCATAAAATACTTTTCTTCTTGCATATATTCATAATGTCACGTAATGTCCTCCATTGGCAGTATGAGAATCCATGGACGATCCCTAATTACCTCTGTGTTGCCCGGATCGTTCTGTCTCCTGTCCTGGGATACTTAATCATGGAGCAGTACTTCCACGTCTCTCTGGGGCTTTTTGTTCTGGCCGGAGCTACAGACCTGGTAGAATAAAGCAAATATGATCTGTGGTGCTTGATCGTTTTATTTCAAGACTTAATGCAGTGTCCTGATGTTGTTTTATTGATCATTGGTTTCTCCTTCAGTTGGACGGCTACATCGCACGGAACTGGCCCAATCAGAAGTCGGCTCTGGGCAGCGCTCTGGATCCATTGGCTGATAAGATTCTCATCAGTGCTCTTTACATCAGTCTGACATATGCACAACTCATCCCAGGTGAGATGAACACATCATGAGACTTCCCTCATTGCATTTTGACCAGCAGACCCAGGTTTAAAGAGAGAGTTCAGCCAAAAATAAAGTTTGGCTTCATCCACATAGAACAGGAAGAATCCTCCTCGAGGAAGCTGTGGTTAAGTGTCACGATCTTGGTTTAGTTGTGTTCTTATATTTCCCTTCATGAGGCTACATCAGTCCATATTTACGTAGCAACTCAAGATCTCAGAAAACACAGATAATAAGCAGCGTCTCGTTTCCTCACAGCTCCACTGACAGCACTCATCATCTCCAGAGATGTAGCACTGATTGCTGCTGTTTTCTATGTACGGTATAAAACCGTACCACCTCCTGTAAGTCTTCAACTTTCATTCATTCCTTTGGTGCTTTATTGTCACATTGTGATTAGCTGTTTAAAATAAATGCAATGGAGTGCAACAGTAAGGTTCTGAGACTGAGAGTAAAAATCAGATGCACAGAAGTCGAAATATATGAATAATCATGATTGGAACAATCACTCTCAAATTACTTGAAATATTTGTGTATATGCATGCTTATGCATGCAGTAAACGTCAGATATGTTGTTTCTACATACACAATCAACATCTTTACATCAGTAGGTTTTAATGCAGTTGTCATTTGCAATGTTTAATAGGACTGTAGTTCTTTCCTTTATTGATGCACTCTATAGTCAGAATTGTGTTTCAGTGTTACACTGCTTTATTATATATCTGTGTGTTTTACAGGTCACGGGGTAACATTTTTTGAGATGCTAGAAGTTAAAAGTGTCTAGAATTATTATTGCTGTTTCTGGAATGATTTCCATCACATTATTTGTCTTTATTGTCTGTTCAGGTAACACTCAGTAAATTCTTCAACCCGTGTTACACCACTGCCCGGCTGAAACCAACACTCATCAGCAAGGTGTTTACCAAAACCTAATAAAACCTTGTTTTAATGCATGCATTTGTTTCAATATTGTTTCTCTTTGTTTTATCAATTTAACTAAATTTGAATAGTCAAAAAGTATGTCTAATAAATTGAATTTATACATTTTTAGCAAAGTTGTAATTTATAAACAGTAATATATTTACATGTAAAACTTTTTTTTTTTCTTTTTTTTTTACATTTATTTAATAATAGTTTTTGTGTTTTGTTTGAAGAAATTCAGTTTTTTTTTTATTTCATTTATGATGTAATAAATATTTTAAAAAAAAATACACATTTAAAAACAGCGTTAATCAAATGAAGGCATAAAACATTAACGATTAATTTTTTTTTTTTTATGTAATCAAATGCGATCAAATGTAATGCTTCAAATGTAACATCTTTTTATTACAGAAGTGTACTGTTAATTGTAATATTCCATAAAAATACAATTTGAATAGTTCATTATTATTATTATTACTACTACTACTACTACTTTAAGAAACAAATTCTACTGTACAATAATAATATATTTGTTCTAATATATGCATTTTTTAAAACAGTTTTCGTAATGTTTCACTTTTTCACAAATTCGATTGACTTTGAACCAGGAATGCATGGATATATCTGTAATGCATGAATGTTTGATTCTTCTGGCCAATGATAACTGTTGTGATGATTCTAAATCTGTATTGTTCTGTGTTTCAGATGAACACGGGTGTGCAGTTGTTTCTGGTGGCGGCGTCTCTGGCTGCGCCGGTGTTTCACTACACTGACAGTGT